>NC_054371.1:194039490-194339490 GCF_017654675.1 Xenopus laevis
TTGCCATGCTAACCCATGGCAATATTCAATGCCAGAATTCCATAAGAGATCACTATTATGCTCTGCCGTTCCTCTATCCATAGTATTAGGCTGCCTCTACCTACAGAGAGGATGGCCCCAAACTCTGCTACCAGAAGGAGCTGCATCTCCCCCCATGAGAGAAGTTCAGCAGCCCTGCTGTCGGTTGGAATCTCCAGTGTCTCTATGATAGGAAATCCAAGCAGGTTGTCACCTAGCACAAGCAGTAATAGCGTCTGTATCAATCAATCCACTGTGCAGTCACAGGAGAGAACCTCCTTTATCCCTCTTCTAAATGTACCTGTGCAGAACTCTTTCCCATTTTGCTTCAGGGAAAAATGTGCAAATCAGTGAAAATGTACTTTTTTCCGTGCACATATTGTGCTATTTTTGGCCTACATTTGAAGTGCCTCTTTGCTAGTTTTGGGCTGGTTTTGTAGCTGACTTTGGCTGGTTTTGAAAATTGAGTGTCAACAGAGCCAGCATCGATTCTTTGCGATTAGTATGAAGTCCAGGCTTTCTTGGTGACTTGATGAGAGATATGTTCAGGTTCTCTATCTGAATAACACCAGCATAAAGCCTCATAAGCATTATCTGTTTTTTATTTTGTTTAATGGCTGTTAGAGGGATTACAAAACGATATACACAAACTCTGTTGTAATTTGCTGACTGTGGAGAGATGCCTGTTTATTGTCTGCAATGAAATTTTATTTAACTGAAAGAACAGTAAGCAACTTAATATTTTCTTATGGTTGTGGGTTGGTTTGTTTATTACAGCCACAAAATCAAGAAAGCATTCCAACTCTGCAATAGAGAAAGTGAAATAAAGTGAACAGAGCTGTGAGCAAGCCTGACAAATACAAAGGCAGACATAACCCAAATGGAAAACTGGGGAACAGCTACAGAAAAATAGCTAAAGCTATAGAAAATGGCTCCTCACTGAAATCAAAATATGTTTAAGGGGCAGATTTATCAAAGGTCGAGGTGAATTTTCAAATGAAAAAAATTCAAATTTCGAGCTATTTTTTGTCTACTTTGACTAGGGAATAGTCAAAATTCGATTAGAATTTGAAAAAAAATTAGAAAATTAGAATATCGAAATTTATCATGTACTGTCTCTTTAAAAAATCGTCCATTCGCCATCTAAAACCTGCTGAATTGCTGTTTTAGCCTATGGGGGACCACCTGGAACCTATTTGGAGTCAGTTGGTGGACTTTGAAAAACTTTGGGGAAAAACATTGAATCGAATTCGATCGAATGCGCTATTCCTTCGAATACGACCTCCTTCCAATACGGACCTATTCGATCGAAAACGGACCTATTCAACCCAAAAAAAACCTTCAACTTAATTTCAGTTGGTCTTTTTGAATTCGAATTTGCCTAAGGGGCATATTTATTAAGGGTCGAATTTCGAATTGAAAATACTCCTAAGGGGCATATTTATCAAAGGTCGAATTTCGAAGACCAACTGAAATTAAGTCAAAGGTTTTTTTGGGTCGAATAGATCAGTTTTCCATCGAATAGGTCCGTATTCGGTCGAATTCGAATCTTTGAATCGAAGGAATAGCGCATTCGATCGAATTCGATTCAAAGTTTTTCCCAAAAAAAACTTTTTTTCAAATTCCACCAATTGACTCCAAATTGGTTCTAGGAGGTCCCCCAAAGGCTAAAACAGCAATTTGGAAGGTTTTAGATGGTGAATGGTCGAAGTCTAATTTTTAAAGAGACAGTACATGATAAATTTCGATATTCGAATTTTCGATTTTTTTTTCAATTTCGAATCGAATTTGGACTATTCCAAGTAGACAAAAAAATAGCTCAAAATTAGAATTTTTTCATTCAAAAATTCACCTCTACCTTTGATAAATCTGCCCCTAAGTGTCGATTGTTTCTCACAGGGAGGTTATCATGACTTGTCATATTGGTGCCATTTTGAGTCTGTGGTTTACCTTTAAGTTAACTTTTAGTATGTTATAGAATTGCAAATTCTAAGCAACTTTGCATTTGGTCTTTATTATTATTTTTTTTTAGCATTATTTGCCTTCTTCTTCTGACTCTTTCCAGCTTTCAAAATGGACTGACCCCATCTAAAAAAAGACATGCTCTGTAAAGCTACACATTTATTGTTATTGCTACGTTTTATTAGTCATCTTTCTATTTAAGCTCTTTCCTATTCATATTCCAGTCTCTTATTTAAATCAATGCATGGTTGCTATGGTAATTCAGACCATAGCAACCAGATTGCTGACATTGCAGACTGGAGCTGCTGTATAGGGAAGGGAAGAAAAAGCTGGTGATATTTAGTGACTTTTACAACTAGCAATTAAGAGGAGCAAGATGGGCTATTGGAGAATTTGGAAGGATTTTAATATTGTATTGGGAATTAATCCTGTTCTTTTTTGCAGGATTTAGATAAATATGTCAAGCTAAACTGAATCAGACCCTTACAGTCATGTGACTCGCATTGGAATATGCAACTAGGGTTTTGTAATTGGTTGTGGTTGTATCTTTGGTATTCAGCCTAATCTAAAGAAATAATATGTATAAAACATACTTTAATAAGACCAGACTTGTAGGCTAGAGCAGTAACTTCCATACTGCAAATTTTGAAAGGTAGAAGGAATTGCAATGACAGACAGAGTAAAATGAGTCTATCAGTACAGGTATGGGACCTGTTATCCAGAATGCTTGGGACCTGGGGCTTTCTGGATAATTTGGATCTTCACACCTTAAGTCTACTAGAATATCATGTAAACATTAAATAAACCCAATAGGCTGGTTCTGCTTCAAATAAAGATTAATTATATCTTAGTTTGGATCAAGTACAAAATACTGTTTTATTATTATTTTATTATAGAGAAAACGGAAATCATTTAAAAACAAAACTGGATTATTTGGATAAAAAGGAGTCTATAGTAGACGTCCTTTCCGTAATTCGAACTTTCTGGATAACGGATTTTTGGATAATGGATCCCATACCTGTACTACAGTGTAGAAATTACAGTAGGTTAGAAAAGTACAGAATTCCCAAACATACCGTGTAGCATTTCTAGCCTGCTTCTTTGTTAAGGTTTAGATTAGTAAATGACAAGCGAATGGGTGACAGTTTAAACTTTCACGTGGTTAGGAAAAGGGTTTCGATGCGTCAGATGTAACAAGACTGAATGTGGCAATATTGGTAAAAGACTGGAATATGGAGAATAAAGGAGAGAACCATATAAATTGCATTGTAAAGTTCTTGATAATGAGATTGTCGCAACAGCAGCAACTAGTGGGAGCAGAAAATTCGTTAGGTTTTAATTTTAAAAGGTAAATTCACATTAAAATTACCTTTTAGCAGTATTATAAATCAATTAGTCTTTTTGGGGCTTTTTCAAATATTTGCCTTTTTATTTTCCAGCTTCCATGCTTGTCATTTTAAAGGACAAGGCAATCTTACTTTGAACTGTGTCCCAAAAAGGCCAGTAAAAATTATGAATATGTCCTACCTTTAAAAAGAAACACCCTTTAAAAAAATATTAATATTTCCGTCACCATTGCCAGTCTGTCTTATTGTATCTGTGCTGATGGTTCTGAGTGCTCTGGTCATGGCATAACTGTGAATATCCCAATTGTGCAACAAACACAAAGTAGTGCCACACAAACACTCTCACCACATTTTGTAGCGTCGGGTGCCGTCTGTGACTCTGTCTGCCCAGGTCTGATTCGTGAACAAGAAATTATTTCAGCAGCACTCCGATTATGGTGAAAAAATTCGTGCCTCAAGCTAAGCGACGTTTAGGGGTTTTCCAGCCCTCTATCAAGCTGTACATCCCAATTGTGTCCCAGCAAAAAATTTACCTGTGCAAAAGTAAAATAGAGGAAAAAGAACAGAAAGGGATGTTTAAACTGTAGCAGACGAGCCACATAAGTATATCAGATATTGTCATTTTACTTGACTTCTCTATTAACTAGTATGGGGTCACTAGGGCTTATTTTCCCTTGCAAGCAGGTAACAGTTTGGAAATCAGAATAGTATGAATAGGAGAGGTACTGAAAACTAAAAGATAAGCAATACAAAATAGGAATAATAAAATTGAAGCATTAAAATTGTGATTTTTGGTTGCCGAAGTCAACTGCATAGAGATTTCAGTTGCAGGCTGGAAAGAGGCAGAATAGGGATACAAATAATTTTAGAATTGTACAGAAAAACAGCAAAGACCAATTAAAAAAATTGCTTACAATGCATCCATCTCTACATAATAATTCTGTTTTTCTGATAACAAGAAGACAAAGAAAAAAGCATAAATATTGCAGCTTTAGGCATAGCCCACTGCAATCAATGAAGTAATATACTAGTGTGTAATATGCTAATTGTCATTGGAGAAAAACATTTGGCACAAGTTCCCACTCTGCCTACTGTAAAGAATGAACGAGTCAGCATACCAGCCAGCAATTCTTCTTTAGTGTATGAATTCAGATTAATTTGATTAGATTGCTGTAAAATGAAACAATATACACAGGAAGGTCATAGAAGCAAACTAACCTTGATTCTTCTTCCTTTTTGTAATACAGTATTTACTGATTCATTTGCGCTACAATTTAAATACTGTATAGGTTTTAATGAGATGCAGCTCTGATAGAAAAAGGCAAGTAACTAGTGATGGGCGAATTTATTAAAAAAAAAATAGACTCCGGCGTCCGTTTTTCTGGACGCAGGCGCATTTTCGCCAGCACCGTTTTGTGAATTTTTCGTTGTTTCGCGGGAAATTTGCAAATTTTTTGCCTAATCGAAACGCCTCAAATCGGCCCATCACTACAAGTAACTATGCTTTACAATTAATGAAGAATAGATGCTAACCAGGAATTGTGGATTGGTATCAAGTATTTTCGAATTATTGAATGCACTTGGTAAATGACAATATTCTTAATAACAGATCAAAATGGTTATCCAGAATTATCTATAAGAAGTAAACATTTCCTATTTTACGGTACTTCATCCTGTTATTTTAGTGTTTTGTCTGGCTAGAAACAAACTTACTGTAAGTTCCATTGCTGCTCTGCACTATTCAGCATGTTAAGGCGACATTGTAATAGCCTTTATTGCACAATTGCTGCTTAAAATGCAATTTTCACAGTTCATTGAGATTGATAAAAGTGCCTCCTTAAAAAACAAATCTTGCTGACACACAGACAGAAAATGAGTGATACAGGCAGATTAAAAAAATTGCATTAAGTTAGTTTGAGGATATTGGCTTAAGTTCAGTGACTTTTTGCTTCTGTAAAATGGAAGGTAATGTATTTCCATCCTCCTAACATTTAGTACTCTCATAAAGATTAATACCCATTCTTTGACTGATCATATATTTTATAAGAGCTTGGTAAGTTTTATTGTTATATATTCCTTTGTTTAATACTGCCTCAGTGGGGCTTCTTTCATTGTGTAATAAATTTTCTAGCACCTGCTTCTACAGGTTCACGTATTTATTGTAACAATTCTGCTTGCAATATTGCTAATTTGTCATAACTATTAAGATTAGACCATAATATCTTAAATTATTTTGAATGCCTTAAATGTTGTCCAAAATGTTATCTGTTGTCTCCTAAACACACTTTCTCTCCATAGATACATCAATCATTAAAACAATACAAAACAATGCATACACTCATTTTCTATGTACTGTATAGGTGAACATAGGGGAGAGGGTTAAGGGCACAGTTAATACTTGCAGCCTTGTATAAAAAGGTATTATATGTAGAAGACATATGGAGGAATGTAGTCAAAGTCGCAAAGAGCAAAACAATTCGCACCAATAAGAATAACAATCCACATCTCGCAATGTAATATTGTTCCTTAAACGAAGAGCTTGAAGGTGTCCTAATCTTTTGGATCAAACATAATGACTTTTTCAGTAATAAGTTTTATTACCTTTATTGCGCACTGGCGCAAACTATAAAATTCGCAAACGGTCTTCCACTGTCGGAAGTGGTCGCTAATCTGTTTCCGGGTTTGCAAAAGCTATATTAAATTAGTGCAAAGCAAAAATTGTTCGCACAAAATCATAACTTTTTGCATTGCGAATAGTTTTTCCGTTACTGACTTTTATTACATTCTGCCGCAAGTCTTATAAAGAAGCATATATCAGTAATGGACGTGCATTATCTACACGGAACCTAATTCATGAACCTATCTACTTACACTTCACTATCCAGTCTTTAAAAAAATACTTAGCTGTAACATATTGAGACCCATCAGTTTTGTTGTGGGTCTTTTCAAGAAATCTAACATTGATTAGTAGTGATGGGCGAATTTATTCGGCAGGCGGGAATTTGTGTGATTTGCCGTCGGTGAATAAATTCGCAAAATGGTCGCGAAAATTCGCTGGCAAAAAAAATGGACGCCGGCGCATTTTTGACGGAGTCCAAAAAAATGGACGCCAGCGTCAAAAAACAGACGGCGGCATCAAAAACGAGACGCCAACGCAGTTTCGCAAATTTTTTCGCAGGAAATTTGCAAATTTTTGAGCAAAACTGCGCAAATTCACCCATCACTATTGATAGTTTAGAATAGGGATGCACCGAATCCACTATTTTGGATTCGGCCAAACCCCCGAATCCTTTATGAAAGATTCGGCCGAATACCGAACCGAATCCGAACCCTAATTTGCATATGCAAATTAGGGGTGGGAAGGGGAAAAAAATTTACTTCCTTGTTTTGTGACGAAAAGTCACGTGATTTCCCTCCCCATCCCTAATTTGCATATGCAAATTAGGATTCGGATTCGGTTCGGCCGGGCAGAAGGATTCGGCCGAATCCGAATCCTGCTGAAAAAGGCCGAATCCTGGATTCGGTGCATCCCTAGTTTAGAACACACTGACCAGTAAACTGCCTTGATGTTCCTCAGGTTGAATAGAAGTATGAATACAAATGTCCTTGTACAGAATGGGCATATTGTGTTCAGAATTGCTAGCCAGTTGTGATCCAGTAAAAATGTCAGCTTTGTAACATGAACAGCTTCATATTCAGGCTAACCTAAACTGAAAAAGTTAATTTATTATAACTTTGATTATGCCTTAACATTTTTGTAGAAACTGATTAACCAAAGAGAGAAATGTAATAAAAGTCAAAAACAAGAAAACAAAATAGCAGAACTAAAAATAAATTATAAGCATAAATCTGAGTCTATGTATGTTTTTATCTACACTTAATTAATTAATTTTTATACCATTTCCTAAGTACTTTCTGGGCAGAGAAAGGATATTATTAAACTGTATTGCCCTTCTGTATTACAGTATCCTAGTTATAATAGTGTTTATATTATTATTCTGCTTGTCAGAAATATGTTGACACTTTTTTTAAATATGTGATAATAATAATATTTCTGTTGTCAGAACTCGCTGGCAGATCCAAAATATAATTGTCAGGAGCTCCCGATGGCGCTCCTGTCTCCGGCGGCATCCCATCCAAGATGGCAGCTGCCATGAACTACGTGGGCCGACACCGGCACAATGGCATCATGCGTCTGGCGTGAAAATTTAAAATAAATGGATGTCCGCATCATGGGTTCAATGCCCAATTATAGAAAATGCTGAATTGTGTTCCTGGGTTTCCTAAATTGCTGTTTCCTGGATTCCTGACCCTCTGCTAGACCCTGATTCTAATTCTTGCTGCCTGCCTTATTGAACTCTTGCCTGAACTTGACTACGCTTACGCCTGACCCATTTGGATACTGCAAACTTGGACTTTAACCCCTAAGCTTCCTCCTTGGTCTGGACTTCTCCGCTAGGAGCCGATAGGCCCCTGACAATAATAGCCTCACCTCTCACTGCGTGCTCAGAACCTGGAGTTGTGAACAGGATGGGCTCAGATGTAGAGTAGCAGAGCTGATGGATGGAGAACAGTTCTAGGCACCAATACAACACGTAATTCAGGGCATAAATCAAGTCTATTAAACCGGCAAAAGGGTCAAGGCAGGCAGCAGAGAGAATGAACCGGAATGGAAGCCAAAGTCAAACCAGAAGAATCAGAGTAGTAGTCAAAGTCAAGCCGGGTCAAAACAGGAAATCAGCACAGTGAAAAGCTTGGGGGGCGTATTTATTATGCTGCGTGAAACGAAATTCTCATAAAAACTGTGTAAAAAGCGGTGTAAAATAAACGGCAAATTTATGAAGGTGTTTGTAATTTTATGCCAAAAATCTTTTCACGCCAATTTTACACGCCGAAACCAGACAATGCATGGTGTATTATCTGTATTAACTGTTTTTTACACATCACAATAAATATGCACCTTAGTGTAAATCAAAAAGAACGATCTTTTTTCTTTGCAAAGAGGTAAATTAAGAGTACAGTACCTTCCTTAGCTGTCTACCTCCTAACTATTTACTATGAGTGTGATATGATGATATGAACTGACTTAAAGTGATCATGTTCAGTGCTATAAATATGGTTTAAAACACTAATATAATAGTCCTACCAGCTTACTCTTATTCATAGTATTCTGTAAGCAATTCATTTATATAACATTGTTATTCTCATGAAACTTGGAAAATGAGCTTTAAAAATAAGGCAATCTATCATGATAGTATGCCATTACGACTTTCTGGTATAAAATGTAGGGGGAAGAATGGTAAATTTTCATAGGTCAGGTACAACTCATGGTTTTTAAATATTTAAAAGTTAAAATGAGGCTCTTAATAAGATAAGAGGAAGGAAAAGGAAGAACTGAAAGATTAGATTTGAAAAAAATGTAGAACTGGTGAAAGGGATTGCAAGTGTGTAATGTGTGCGTCTGTGTGTGTGTACAGGTATAAGACCTGTTATCCAGAATGTTCAGGACCTGGGTCTTTCTGGATAATGGATCTTTCTGTAATTTGGATCTTCATACCTTAAGTCTGCTAGAAAATCATGTACACATTAAATAAACCCAATAGGCTGGTTTTGCTTCCAATAAGGATTAATTATATGTTAGTGTGGATAAAGTACAAGCTACTGTTTTATTATTACAAAGAAAAAGGAAATGATTTTTAAAAATCTGAATTCTTTGATTATAATGGAGTCAATGGGAGATGGCCTTTCCGTAATTCTGAACTTTTGGATAACGGGTTTCGGAATAACGGAAACCTGTATTTATAAGTTCAGGGGCTGAACTTGATGGACATTATAAGAGCAGGAAGAGAAGCATGATAAGGGGAAAAAAGAATCATTTGATGTGAAGTAAGAAGCTTTTAAGGTCAATAATAACTGCTATTTTGAACCATACCACATCTGCTGAATCGTTGACAAGCACAAACAAAGGCAGAAACTGAACTACCTTTTCGTTTTTTGACTCAAATGAGTCCATTTTACTGCACTTACTTAAAGTGTACTTGACAGAAAAGAAGATGTTTTTTCCCTTCAGGATATTTTCTGATACTTGTAGTATTTTCATGTATCTAATTAGGCCAATAATGGTCCCTGAAGTTAAACCAATTAAAATTATTCATTGTGACACATAATGTAGAGATAATTATCTAATTTCTAAATTCAGATTCTGCTTACTTTGCAATAGGAAATACAAACCATCATTTCTTACCTGTATATTTGTTTTTTCATGTCTATAGAAATGTAAATATGGTTTAGTTGGTTTTAAATAATGGAAATAATACAAATCTTTTATTCTTAAAGCAGCAAAATATGTTTTAACAGATATTTAAAGCAGAAAGCCACTTTACCGTGGATCAAAATATTTACATCTGTTTTATACCTCATCCATCTTTATGTTGTCACGAGTTAATAGAATATGAAAAAGTCTTTTTATACAGTGATGTTCTTTTCTGATTGTAGTACATGGAAGTGGGCGAGCAATGGGGTTGCTTCAGATGGATATTACATTAAATATTGTATGTATTATATAATGTGATCCTTTCAGTTTTCTTACTACTGGTTCAGAACAATATCAATGGTACAGGTATGGGATCCATTATCCGGGAACTCGTTATGTAGAAAGCTTCAAATTACAAAAAGTCTGTCTCTCATAGACTCCATGTTATCCAAATAATCCAAATTTATAATGAATGATTTCCTTTATCTTTGTACCTTGTATCTTGTTTCTCTAAGCTACTGCAGCACTGACTCCGTACAAATTGAAGGAAGAATTGAGGTACTAAAACCACGGGAGAATTCCTAAACTTTAGCATGGTTTCTTCATTTGAATATGTCGGCTTCCTGCCTGAAGACTTGAGACCTGCAGTTCAGAATCAAACTGAAGACCAGAGAAATAGTAACCACTGAGCCACAGTGGTGCTTAACTATCCTTATGTGCTATCCCAATGTAATGTCCTTTTAAAAAAGGCTATTATCCCCACTGCTACTATAGGCACATCTCTCGCTACTATACCTGCTATCTCACAGCCACACTCCCTTCCCAAAGGCTATTGTCCCACTGCTACTATAGGCTCCATGTCTCCCTACTATATCTGCTATCCCACAGCCACAGTCCCTTCCCAGAGGTTATTATCCCCCACTGCTGCAATAGGCACCATCTCTCCCTGCTATACCTGCTATCCCACAGCCACAGTCCCTTCCCAGAGACTATTATCCCACTGTTACTATAGGCACCATCTCTCACTACTATATCTGCTACCCCACAGCCACAGTCCCTTCCCAGAGACTATTTTCCCCACTGTTACTATAGGCACCATCTCACCCTACTATACCTGCTATCCCACAGCCACAGTCCCTTCCCAGAGACTATTATCCCCACTGTTACTATAGGCACCATCTCTCCCTACTATACCTGCTATCCCTCAGTCACAGTCCCTTCCCAGAGACTATTATCCCACTGTTACTATAGACACCATCTCTCCCTACTATACCTGATATCCCACAGTCACACTCCCTTCCCAGAGACTATTATCCCACTGCTACTATAGGAACCATCTCTCTAGTGATGGGGGGGGGGTGAACCGCAAGGCCTCGGGGCGACACGGATGCAAATCCGGCCCTGAGTGTTATATAAAGAATAATAATAAATAACTGTTCTTTTATCAAAATTTTTGGAAGTCTCAGGGTAATCAGCCCTGACAGAACAAGTGCACGACAGTTCTGACATTGGTACCCATGTTAAGTGATGCAATTTACCATGTTTTACCCACAATGCAATATTACTTTCCTAGAATTCCATTGTCATTGCACCTGCTGCGATTAGACACAATTTGAGCCAAATACCAAAAGTGCAAGCATACAGTATGCATTGCTTATTAGATGGTGTACAAGTGGATGGGCAGTAGGTGCGTCTTGCAAATTCATCTAATGCAAACAAAGTTGAGTGTAAGTAGGCACTGGTAGAGTGATTGCTGCATCTAGTGACCACATATAAGATCTTTTCATTTTCATGCAAGTGGAGTCACTTTAAGGTCCTGGCTGGATTATCATTATTTAGAGGAGGTGCTGGGCAAAATTGTTTTAACTTTGTTCTGTCTTCAAAACACGTGTAACAGATTTAAAGTTTCAAAATGTTTGGGTCTAATTTATCCTCTTCAGAACCAAATTATTTTAATAACTTTGATTTGTGTGGTTGGTGTAGAAGGAAGAGCAGCTGTGAAGCATGTCCTATGAATTGCTTGCTCAAAGAACACTTCAAAAACGAGTGTGAGATTCATATTTTGTTTTATGCTGAAGGCTGTTGATCTTAATCCCAAATCTCAGATCTCAAAAAACAGTTCTACAAACCAGACAGTAGTAAATAAACAGAAAACAAAGGATTAGGCTGAAACATTGCACAAGTTCTTTTATATTTGTAATCACTCCGTGTTTCCATTGTAATAAAACTTTTCAGGAAGACAAGCCCAGGGATTTGTTCACTAAAATTGACTCTGTTTGCATATTGATTAATGCATTCTTTAGATTCATATTAGGGCAAATTAATTTCGGGTTTATAATGTTATCACTAGAAACCTCACACATCCTTGTTTTAAAACAAGGTGATCACAGGGTTAATAAGAAATGCAATTATGTTTCTGCTCACTCAGAGACGAATGACTTGGATTCCCCTATAAATTGATTGGTTGTTCAGGAGCCTTAAAATGTGTAAACATATTAAATGCCCTGTCTCTGCAAATGGAAATCTGTGTAGAGCAAGACATGTGAAACATATCTCACAGACAGGAGCTTATAATCCTGTTCATTAATTTTATCACTAACATAAACTTTTAATATGCATATGATCAGTATATTGGACTTCCAGGGCAGCTTAAACTGATTGTAACCTATAATTACTGTTCCAGTACTTGATTATAGTAATCTGATTGCAATTATTCAGTGATTTTAATACAAGCCCCAAGCTACATAACAATAATTCAAGTGCAGCGATTGGGAACATGTTTCTGTTTGGCTGTGAAATGATGTTTTAATCCTCTCTAATTCAGGGATCTGGCTTTTTGTACATGCAATTAAGACTCATTTATGCATTGCAGTAGACTCACAATTTAATTTGAAATTTATCAATACTCAGGGTAAAATAGTTCAGACTAAATAAAACATTTAGCAAAGACTAATAACATTTCACCAAATATATTACTGCTAATGTATAAATATTACAGGTTTTCTTTAAATGCCGTGATGAAATGCACAAAAACAAGATGGGTTCTCGGTAACTGGACTATACACGTTAGGTGTTTGCATTTAAACTCAACTGTAAATACTCAATTAAAAAATCAATCTGCACTAACTTTGCCCTGTCCCTCTCTAAAGCACTTTGTCATTAATATTTCTTTAGTGGTGCTTAATACGGTGCTGGATGAGAGAGCGGCTGAAAAATTGCCTTTGTTGTCAATGCCTGGCGTGTGACCATTTATAATGAAAGATTCTCACTAGGCCTACCCAGTGTTCTACTATTGAATCACAGCATGTTTCTAAAAAACATGTCATATACTGTATTATATAGAGTAAATATTTGCATTATAGGCACATCAAGTCAAAATTGATTTGCAGATAACAACTCTTATTGATTGTCTAGTGAAATTGTTGCTAGACTTTTAGGGGGTTTTTTGGGGCAAAACTCAGTTTTTTCAGGGGTTTTTTAAAACGTGAATTTTTTGAGATTTATTAAAGTCCAATGAAGCAAAAATCCCAAATTCAAAAAGCCAACATCTCAGACCTGCCGAGGCTGTGTATAAGTCAATTGCAGTGGTCCCTATCCTAGTTTGAAGTTTCTGCGGTCTATGCTGGAATTAGCCTGGAAATTGGAAAAATCCAAAAATTTGGGCTTTTCAGGAAAAATCTGAAAAAAATGTACGATTTGGGTTTTTACTTGATTTTATTGAGTTTTTACCCAAACCGATTAAATAAAGCTTTTTTTAAAAAATAAATAAGGTAAAATTGGGTATTAGAGTTCGGTCGTGTTTTTTTTATTTAAAAAATGAGATATATACAGGTTTTAGTAAAAAAACCCTCATGTTCATGCAACACTTCAAAGTAAACCCTCTGTCTAAGGTTTCCCTTGAAGGTCAAAGCTTTTGTTTGCCCCCTGCCCCATAAAATGAGTACATCAGTGCATCAGCCCCCAGCCACTGCTCCAAGCCCTTTGGGGGTTCAGTTTGGAAACAATTTCCAGTTTTCAAATAGGGTCACTGATCCTTGCAACTCTTTGTGGCTACAATATTATTAACATTCAGGCCCCTATTCATATTAGACATTGGGGCTTATTTATAACCACTGGGCAAATTTGCACCCGGGCAGTAACCCATGGCAACCAATCAGTGATGAGCTTTTTTCAGCCAGCTGTAGGTTTAACAGTGAAAGCAATCATCTGATTGGTTTCCATGGGTTACTGCCCAGGTGCAAATTTGCCCAGTATTTATAAATGAGCCCTTCTATGTCAAACTGCTGCCTGGCTGCTACAGTAAATTGGAAATACCAAACTGGAACATTGTTAAACAAAAATAATAAAATAATGAATAAACACAAAACCTAAAAAAATTGATTTCTTGCAAATTGTCTCAGAATATCACTGTCTACATCATTATCAAGTTGTTCAACCCCAAAATAAAAAGTTGGTGAATAACAGAAAACATAATTCTGAGCAACTTTGCATTATATATTTATTACAACATTCTCAAAATGTTCTTTAAGTTGTTTGTATCTATATATATATAATTTATATATTTAACAATTTATTTGTGAGTTGCTCAACATAACACTTTTATCTGGCTGCAACCAACACTATCCTGCTACAAGTCACTGGCAGATTGTAATTGAACCATTTTCACATTTCCCTTTGATTATTCTACTCCTTACCCTGTATTTAGAGCCTGCTGTGGAGGGGAGAGGGGCAGATTCCCCAAGCCTGATTTTCCCAAGGAAGACCCAATACTTATATACAGCTGTCTTGGGCCTCCCTTTTCGTATATACATCATTTTTGTTAATGGCATTACTCTATTCACCATACATATGTAGAAGGAGGGATGAATCGGATCCAATGTATTATAACATTTTTCTTTACATAGTACAAAAGAGTAAGGTGCATATCCTTGCATTATTGGTTGGTATGATGTCATCGCAAATGGCCACTATACACAGTCTTAGGCAGTTATTTACTAAAATCCGAATTTATTTCATATTTTATTGAAAAAAAAAACAACAAAACTCCATATTTATAAAAACAAATTAATCGGATCTCTGAAACCCCCCCCAAAAAAAGAAGGATTTTCGGGCTAAACCCAGCTTCAAATTGAGTTAGGTGCCTCTCCCATTGACTTATACAGGACCTCGACAGGTTTGAGAAGGTGGATTTTCAGATTCAGGCTTTTTGCAACATCGGGGTGTAATAAAAAGGTTTTTTGTCAACTAAAAATTAGAATTTTTGCCCCAAAAAGCCCAACCAAATAACCCCCTTAGGGGCAGATTTATCAAGTGAATTTAAAAATTAGATTTTCAAGCTATCTATCGAATCGTCCAAAATTTGTTCGAATTTGAAAAAAATGTAGCTATTTAAATTTATCATGTACTGTCTTTTTAAAACTTCGACTTCTCCCATTCGCCATCTAAAACCTGCCAAATTGCTGTTTTAGCCTATGGGGGACCTCCTAGAACCTATCTGGAGTCATTTGGTGGACATTTGGGGCAAATACTTCGATTCGAATTAGGTAAAACTTCGTTTCCAGCGATTCAATACAGCCTATTCACCCAAAGTTAAACACTTAGGGGCACATTTACTATGGGTCGAATATCGAGGGTTAACCCTCGATATTCGACCATCAAGTTAAATCCTTCGACTTCGAATATCGAAGTCGAAGGATTTACAGCAATTCGTTCGATCAAAGGAAAAATCGAACGTTTCGAAGGATTTTAATCCATCGATTGAACAATTTTGCTTCGATCAGAAATTGCTAGGAAAGCCTATGGGGACCTTCCCCATAGGCTAACATTGGTGCTCGGTAGGTTTTAGGTGGCGAAGTAGGTGTTCAAAGTTTTTTTTAAAGAGACAGTACTTCGACTATCGAATGGTCGAATAGTCGAACGATTTTTACTTTCGAAGTCGTAGTCGAAGGTCGTAGTAGCCAATTCGATGGTCGAAGTAGCCAAAAAAAAAACTTCGAAATTCAAAGTATTTTTCATTCTAATCTGTCACTCAAGTAAATGTGCCCCTTAGATTTTTTTAAATAAATTTTGGTCTTTTTTTATTCTAATTAAAGTCAATGGGAGTTTTAAAAAACTCCCATCACCTCGAAATTCGACCCTTGATAAATCTGCCCTTAATGTTTGGAAAACCAAAGTTGTTGGTTAAAAGCCCCATTATTTTGTACCAGTGGGTCAATATTGGAGGAATTATTGGAGGAATTATTATGTCCATTATGTGGCAGTAGGGGATGCACATTTGAGCCAGAGTCATCCTCCTGTCTACTTATCCGTATCCACAATGGGATTATGCAGAGCAGATTTGAATGGGTGATTTGTTTTCAGCAGCAACTATATGAGATTGAGGAAACATATTTGCATATCTCAAAAGACTAAAGAATAAAAACAAAAAAAAAAAGTTATAAAGAATTATTGGCTACAGTTTATGCCCTTCCTTTCTTTCACATGTGTTTTTCTATAGAGTTAGATATCCTATGAATATAACACAATATAAATCTATAACACAATTTTGAACACAAAATACTGCTCAGGTAATGTGATCAGTGTGTCAATAGCCATTTTTATCTAGGGAGAAGTTTCTAACATTGACCCGTTTCTCAATAATGTACAGGAGAAATGAAGTCCACTAACAAGAGCGGTATTCAGAGTATTAGATTCAAAGCAAGGAATTCTTTTAGAGATAAGAGGTAAAGCTGCATTGTGCTAACACACTTAAACCTTATTTCCAATTCATTAAAAGGGCTATTTGACTTGGCAAGTGAGCTGGTATGTGTATTAGCTCTGCAGGTTGCCTAATCAAGTAGATGCCAAGTTTGCAGTAGCCCTTGTGTGATGCATTAGCCTTAACCAGTGACCTAAAGCAAAGTGGGTGGTTGAACCTTAAAGAGAATAGCATTAACCTTTGCTTGAAGTTCAGTCTGATTTGAAACCTCTTTTTGTGAGGTATTCTAAAAAATGCAAAATGCTCTTTCAAGAGAATGGAATCCAGACTACTCAGCACCATCTTCACATGGAGGCTTGCATTGAAGTTATCCTCCATTAATGCTGACACATGCAAAAGAAATGAAAAGCATTAACTCAGCCAAGGCACTTGATCTTGCAGCTGCAGGAACAAAATCACTTTGTGCCTCGGCAACTATGGGTTTTTCTCTGACAATATATGTGCTAATTGTTCAGATAAAACTAGGGACATTTAACCTTTCATTTACAAGAACCTCGATCTCAATTTAGCTGTCTCGGACAATCCTTTAAAGAACTGCCCACTGATACATACTCTATACATTTTTATGAAGGTTTGTATTAATAAACACACATATTAGAGGGAAATTCCCCTCTAATAAACACACATAGAAGTGCACACACATACAGGTATGGGAACCGATATCCGGAAAGCCATTTTACAGAAAGATCTAAATTACATAAAGGCCATCTCCCAAAGACTCCATTTTATACAAATTATTTCCTTTTTCTCTGTTAGAATAAAACAGTACCCTGATCCCAACTAACATATAGGGGCCGATTCACTAACTTCGAGTGAAGGATTCGAAGTAAAAAAACTTCGAATTTCAAAGTGTTTTTTGGGCTACTTCGACCATCGAATGGGCTACTTCGACCTTCGACTACAACTTCGATTTCGAATCGAAGGATTCGAACTAAAAATCGTTCGACTATTCGACCATTCGATAGTAGAAGTACTGTCTCTTTAAGAAAAAACTTCGACCCCCTAGTTCGCCATCTAAAAGCTACCGAACTCAATGTTAGCCTATGGGGAAGGTCCCCATAGGCTTTCCTAAGTTTTTTTGATCGAAGGATATTCCTTCGATCGTTGGATTTAAATCCTTCGAATCGTTCGATTCGAAGGATTTAATCGTTTGATCAAAGGAATAATCCTTCGATCGTTCGATCGAACTATTTGCGCTAAAATCCTTAGACTTCGATATTCGAAGGATTTTAATTCCCAGTCGAATATCAAGGGTTAATTAACCCTTTGATATTCGACCCTTGGTGAATCGGCCCCATAATGTATCCTTATTGGAAGCAGAACCAGTCTATTGGGTTTATTTAATGTTTACATGATTTTCTAGTAGACTTAAGGTATGAAGATCCATTATCCGGAAAGCCCCAGGTCCCAATGATTCTGGATAACAGGTCCCATACCTGTACTATGTATTTAAACTACCATGCAACTCACAGTAGTGTGCCCATTATCCCATCCAGAAGAGTTCCTTGATAGAAGAGCCTTTCACATTCTCTGAACAGAATAAATGATACATACTGTACATACAGAGACCATACACAGACCACGTTCTGAAAGTGATGTATAATATACGAGTTTCAACATCAGTAACCCCACCAATGTAATCCTTGATATGCAGTTTTTCATTTTGATAATGATTCATTACAACTAGTAGACTTTGTCCTTGCAAAAATGAGTGTCATTCCTGTAACTATGCAGTATACAGTTAACATGATTTGATTCGTTTTACAGGTATGGGATCTGTTATTCTGAAACCCATTATCCAGAAAACTCAGAAGTATGCAAAAGCAGTGTAGTGATTAAAACACAGGAGCTTTTGTAAACATATTCCAATAGCACACGTTTGACGCGTTTCATGGCTACCAGTCACTTTTTAAAAACCCATTTTGGCTTATAGTGGTCATTCTTCCACTGTATAGAGCACTTGTAAGGCCCCATCTAGAATATGCCGTACAGTTTTGGTCTCCATCACTCAAACAGGATATTATTGTATTAGAGAGGGTACAGAGAAGGGCAACTAAGCTGGTAAAAGGTATGGAAAATCTTAGCTATGAGGAAAGACTGGCCAAATTGGGGATGTTCACGCTGGAGAAGAGGCGCTTAAGGGGCGATGTGATAACTTTGTTTGTATAAATATATAAGGGGATCGTACAATAATCTCTCTAATGCTTTATTTACCAGTAGGTCTTTCCAGCTGACACAGGGTCACCCATTCCGATAGAAGAAAAGAGGTTCCACCTTTGGAAGAGTTTTTTACAGTGAGAGCTGTGAAGATGTGGAATTCTCTCCCTGAATCAGTTGTACAGGCTGATACATTAGATAGCTTTAAGAAGGGGTTGGATGGCTTTTTAGCAAGTGAGGGAATACAGGGTTATGGGAAATAGCTCATAGTCCAAGTTGATCCAGGGACTAGTCCGATTGCCATTTTGGAGTCAGGAAGGAATTTTTCTCTATCTGAGGCAAATTGGAGAGACTTCAGATGGGTTTTTTGCCTTCCTCTAGATCAACTGGCAGTTAGGCAAATAAAAAAAAATGTAGATATAAAAGAGGTTGTTCACCTTCCAAACACTTTTTTTCAGTTGAGTTGTTTTCAGATTGTTACCCAGAAATAAAGAATTTTATAATTACCTTCCATTATTTATTTTTTACTGGCAGCTCAGTAATTCAAGTGCAGACTCTAAACTGTTACAATTTTACAACACTTGCATCTCTGGAGTATTAGCAACTATTGTATCAATATCTAATGAAACCCAGGGATTCTGCTCAGCAGAGACAAAGATAAGAAATGTATCAACTAAATGTATTAATTTAGAACAGGGTCAGCGACCCCCCTTCCCAGAGCTGCTTTAGAAGGTGAAAAAAGACACTTTACACTTCACATAGAAAATAGAAAGTATTGGAAAAGTAGTTATTTCTGGTGATCTATCTGAAAACAACTAGTTGTTTGAAGGGGAACAACCCCTTTAAGTGCCAACATATTCTGCAACACTGTACAATAAATGGTTGTAAATACTGTGCATACAGATTGCATAACAAAGACTGCCAATAATAAATACAAGCATTAAAGAGGGCCCAACAGAGCTTACAATTTAGACAGAGATGGGGTATAAGACACAAGGCATGTTGAACAGAACACTTGCAGTGGGTTTGACTCACTGTAGCTAAACGGTTTTCTCACGGGACACCTGGTTGCTCATTCCCCATTGTTACATTTATTTCTTCACTACTTCTGGTCAGGTGATCTCTGAATGAGCACAGAGACCATCACTAAATGGTGGTTCAAGGAAGGAGATATAAAAGGACAATATTTACGGATATCTATATTCCAGTTGGGTACGATTCTTTAATATTCAATTGAATTTTCTTCCAAATCCAATTCATGAAAATTCGAGATTTAGAAAAGAAAAAAAAACTCACAAAATAATGAGGGTTTTCCTGGAAGTTTCAATAAATCATCCCCAAACACTACTTTTTGAAGCACATTCCTTTTATATTTAAAAGAGTATAATGCACTTAAACCATCTTGTTTTTCACACAATATGTCTCCTTTATCGTTGCTCTGGGGGATATCTAAACCTTGGGATTTTTTTTACTATGATTGCTGCTTTTATATAATTTTATCCCAGACTTGTTTTGACAAGTTTTAACAATGATATGTGCTTAAATGTAATCTCCATTCAACTAATTATGTGACTTCAACCAGCACTATCATGCCAAACAAAGGGGATTCACAAAAAAGGGGTTGAATAGTTATGGAAATACGTTTTATCAGTTTATAAGTATAAATCATTTTGAAAACTACAGATGAAGCCAATTTGGTTTGTGTGTTTGACACAGAATAACTAAACCCAGATATCCGATTTATCCCATTTAACACAGAAAATTGTGTCACAGCATCCCATCTAATTAAAGCGTTCACCATTGTGAACAATGGTGCTTTGGTATGCTAATGAAAGGTTAAATGCATTAAATGAGTTAAGAGGACTTTAGATAACAACGTTTCTTCAGTTAATCTCGAGTCATCAGAAACGGAACTAGAGGGGGGCGGGCCCTGGCGCAGGACGTAAACCCGGAACTGGCCGGGATATGCACGGCGTGCGGACTGCCTGGCCCGCTCGCACCCCCTGCTCCCCCGGTAGTTCCGCCCCTGCGAGTCATGACGCATTTAACACACAAATCCAAGTGACTTCATCTGTATGTAGATTGTTTTCACTATTTTGTGTAGATCAGTGGCATCAATTTCTAATTAAATTCATTTCAAATTCCAAGTTGCAACCCCCAGTGTTGGACTGGCACACCAGGGGCCCACCCAAAAACCTTTGACCAGGGGCCCACCAATTAATCTTAGACCAGGGTCCCACTCTTAGTACTATTTTTCTTCCTCTACTCACTCACCCGCTATTCTCCTAGTGTATATTCTATTTTCAACCTATTTAGCCTCTTTATTCTCATAGAAATAGGAATTGGCCATGAAATAGGCCAGATGTTTAGCAGTAGGGGGGCCCAATGACACCTGAGTCCACCGGGACTTTTCCTGGTATCCTGGCGGGCCAGTCCGACACCGGCAACCCCCAAACATTGAAGAATACAAAAGGGGCAAATATTTATACCATCAACAGGCATGAAATATAATTTTATAAAAAATAACTTACATTTTAGCAATATGTGTAATTTCTTTGGCATTTCACTGTATTTTAGATGACCTTTATGTATTTGCTAGCAAGGGTACAGCCCATATTCTTTATAATTCACATTTGTAGGATTCAAAGAGATGAACTCTGCTCTAACAGACTGGATATGTTTTCACCTCACAGGCAAAATCCTCCTTAACAAAGAAAGAGATCTAAACTGTGTGAAGTATGCAAAAGGAAAATAAACATAATGACATGCTGCAGCATCTACATTATTTTTAACAATCTACATGGAAGGCATCTATGGACAAGGTTATGCCTCATATAGATTAAGAATTGCAGCAAGAGAAATGTTAGCCCATAAATAATGAGGCTGTTGACCATTTTGCTTGACAGTCTCACTTCATCAAAGACAAATTAACATACTTAAGGTCATTGAAAGGAAACTATTAAAAATATAAATGTTTTTTGTATTTTGTTTCCTACTCGGGACTGGATAAAGCTCAATATATCAGAGTGGGGTTAATTAGTAAAGAATAATGCCATCCCTTTCTCCAGAAATCCAGCAAAATACCTATGCCGTAGTATTCTTGATTCATTATATATATTTTAGACTGCAGTGGACTTAAAGGTTACCTTGCATGCATTTACTGATCTGATTCTGAATCACCAGCAGTGGCTCATTATAGGAAAACTGGAGTTATTTTTCATAGGTGCAGACATGCATTTCCCTTTCACGTTTGCATAATCATTTCACAAAATTTGTATCTTATCCAAGGAATGAAGACAGTATTTTAAACTAAGTGATTCAATTACATTTGTCAGAATTAATGAGATTGGAGATATACTGTAACTGTGTTTTTTTATGTTTCCCTATTTCGTTTTTTAAAATGTACACACTTAAGGCGTTATTTACCAAAGGTCGAATTTTAGAGTTATGTGAGCTTCTTTAGACCTTGAATGAACTCTCAACGCAAATGGTTTCTAATTTAAGATAAAATGTGAATCAGCGAATTTGGGGTTAAAAAACAAAAAACTCTAATTGATCAAGTTTTCTTTGAAAAAAACCTCAAATCACTCAAATTGATTGAGTTTTTGAGCGAAACCCTCCTAAAAAAAACTCAAACACCATAAAAGCATAAGGCTATCTGTAATTGATTATATTTAGAAAGATTTGTATTTCAGTATGATAAAGCTTATATTAAGGCGGTTATTATCAAAGGTTGAATTTTAGAACTTTATGAACTTTTTTAGACTTCAAATGAAATCACAACTCGAATGGCTTCTAATTTAAGAAAAAAACTGGAATTTAAAAAAGTGGAATCAGTGTAGCCAGGGTGAAAAACTTGAATACTTGAATTGATCGAGTTTTGGGTAGAAAAAAAACACGAACATCATGAAGGCTATTAATTAGCATCTTTAAATGGTTTCAAGGGACCTCTGCTATTGACTCCTACATGACCTAGACAGGTTTTTGATGGTGTATTTTTGGATCTAAGCTATTTCCGGGGTCAGGGTATAATAAATGTCGAAAAAATAGTTTTTAACCCTCGATAACTTGAATTTTTCATGGAAAAAAATTAATAAATTTGCCCCTTCATTTTGAGCAAAGAGAAACACAGTCAGCGCTTATACAGAAACTGAATCGTATTATTATTGCATTTAAATTTATATTAATATATTTTATATTTCCTTCCACATGCAAAAAAAAAAATGTGATCGGTTGATTACACTGATTTTGTAATAATCCCTTGTTCCGATGGAAAATGGGACTATGGAATGTTGACAGCTGGGAATGAAATTACAAAACGAATGCATGAGAAAGTTTTGAATACGCATTAGATCTACAAGGTACAGGTACAAGTTTCCTAACGAATATTGTATTCTGTAATATCATGTTATAGCGTTAAATGTTGTTTGACTGACTTTTAGTGGAGCTTGAAGAACACATATTTAAAACCCAGATCAATCCCAATTACTAGTGGGGTGGTTAAAATAAATAGGCCTTTTTCTAAAACCTTTTAATTCCCATGACTAATCACCCTGAGGGGTGTGAAATGCGTAAGGTAGATGGAGATGCAGCTATGTTTTTAACTTTTCTACCAATAAATTTATTTTTGAATATCTACTGAATATCTATGGTCCTGTGGATCCGTTTGAGTGCCGGTCAGCTCTGCTTCCTTATCTTCTGCTGTACCACTCCCTAAAGCTGGGGGTCTGGTGCACCCGGCCACTTTCACTGTTCGGTGAGTTACTTTACAAACAATTCTGGAGCACGTTGTTCTACCCTAACCATTTGAGTAGGCTAATAGAGCCCACACTCTGGTTGGCCGGTAACAGTATTTTTACTTTAAAAAATTGCCCCTTCACCAGCGCTAGGGCACCCGCACTGAAAGGGTTCTCCCAGTGTGAGCTGCCATGTTGGGGCATGCGCATAACGAGCGAATGCCACAACTTGCTCCTTGATGTACCACCAACCACACAAAAGGTTGGTGGTACATCAAGGGTTAACAACGGGTACAGCACAGGAGATATTTGTCCCAGTTACAAGTTAGTCAGGTGATTGTCTATAGTGCATGTCCAAAAGTCTGCATCCTAAAACAGGAGCTGTGTTTAGTTCATCATATATATATTTTTCCCCCCCTCAATTTATAGTTATTCTAATCTGGATGTCTTGTTAATGCACAATTGAATTAAGCTGTTTTCAGTCTAATTATTTCAAATGTTAATTAGTATGTTCCATATAAACATCCTGAATTGTGTAAATTTAGAAAGTGATACTGTAAGCTCTGTAGGCAGGCCCCTCCTTTCTCGTGTGTCTTAAAATACATGGCAATTAATCTTTGTAATTACATATGTTTATTTTTTAGTGATTGCAATGTTTGCTCACCCTGTCTGTACTATTAATATATTGTAAATGAGTGTAAAGCACTATATATATAAGTAGTGTTACATAAACATATACATACAGTTCACGCACATTCATACATGTCTTGAAAACCAAAACTGGGAGTCATTAAATGAATATGATCCTCTATGTATTATAGCTACAGCTGCTAGAAAAAAATGCTTAGCAAGGCAAACAATTCCACATTTTCAGTGTTGACGACTGAACAGAAATCATAATTTTACTTTTACTGTTTCATTCTGAAAGCTTATGTAAGGAAAAAGGTAGCATGTGACAATAAAGCAATAGTATTTCAGGAAACACTCGCACACCCTAATGATTTAGATAGAGAACACCTGGTGCACAGCAAACAGAAGGAATCGGCCACCTCCCTGGAATACTGGAACACAAACTTCACTGGCACACAGGATATTTCAAGCAGGAATAACCTTGCTAGGTATTTATTGCAGCATGCAACGTTTCGGGGTTACCCCCTTTGTCAAGCATAACAAACACATATTGCACTAGAAATTTATAGGTGAAAAGGGTCACGTGATTCCAAATGGGTGTGGACCCAAGTAATGAATAAATTACTACATTAAAAATTCAAAAGGTCAATAAAGTGCAAAAGCTGATAAAAGAGCCAAAACATCCTTGGCAAAAAAGGTGAAAACATCTTCTTAGGTGAATAAAATGTTCATAAGTGAATAAATGTCCCATAGTCAAATCTTCTGTCCTAACACAGTATCTAAAACATGAAAAGTGGAATTATAAAAGGCATTTTAACCACTAGTTATAATATCAAAGTAAAACATGTATAAACATACATTGGAAAAAGATAAAAACATTGTATCGATACAAAGTAATGCTACTAAATCACCACAGGCAGAGATAAGGAAATATTATTATAACTTTTCAGCAAACGTAAGAACAAACTGTCTAACCTTATGTGCGTAGAAAAATCTATCCCTGAGTTCATCCAAGGCAAAGCTGTTCATCTAGAGTGGAGGGAGAAGGCACAAATAATTACAAAAAACAGGCCATACTGTATTCTTCATTAAGACCTTTAGGATGCCGGGATTCGAGAAGCCAAATCCAATAGCATTCCCTCTGTAACAAACATTTCTTTTTATCCAAACCTGGTTTAAAAATTACTTTTTCTAAAACTTGCCATCTCAGCTGGGATACTTGATGACCCTGCATAAAGAAATGTTTTGCCAATAAGGTCTCAGGTTTTATTCTTTCAGTCCTGACATCAGAATTTTTAAGACTTTTTAAAGAGGTTTGTGGAAGAAGCGGAGCCGGCCGATAATTACGAATATTCGACTTGTGTTCATTAAGTCGCAATTTAATAGATCGACTTGTCTGACCAATATAGGTCAGTCCGCACGGACACTTCAGACAATAAACCACATCCTTCGTGTCACAAGTAAAAAATCCCTTAATGTCATGCTTAGTGCCCAAATGAGGGTGTGTAACAAAGCTGCCAGGTGTAATAGCATTGCAATGGCTACAATTCCTACAAGGAAAAGTACCATTGCTCTGCAAACCAAACAGATTACGACTACCTTTTGAAGGAGGTGGCTTTAATCTTTATCAATTCACCAACATTCCTCCCTCTCCTATAAGAGAAAATGGGGGGAGACTTAAACAAATGACCATACTTCTGGTCTGTACTCAAAACTTTCCAATGTCTAAGTATCACCTTACGAAAAAACCAAGAATTGGTATCATAAGAAGTAACAAAAGGAATTCTCTGTATTTTACTAGCTGTTGTTAGAGGTTTTTTCGTTAAAGCAATCACCCTGGGTATATCCCCCACCTCCTTCTGTGTTGCTAACAATGTTGGTCTGTCGTACCCCCTCGCATCAAATTTATCTACCATCTTAGCTGACTCAAGATTGTATAGCTCGGCAGTGGACGTAATACGTTTAACCCGCATAAATTGGCTACGTGGCAGACCTTTAAATAGACCGGGTGGATGAAAACTTGATGGTTTAAGAATATTGTTTCGATCTGTAGGTTTAGTATAAACGGTGGTAGTAAACGAAGAACCACTCACCTGGACATTTACGTCCAAAAAATGTAACTCTAAAGGGTTAACTTCAAATGTAAATTTAATTGTTTGATGTACATTATTCAGATAATTAACAAATTCATGAAAATTGTCCACCAAACCAGTCCAGATAAAGAACGTGTCATCCACGTAGCGCATATAATGATGTATATACTGACTATAGTCCCCATTTGAAAAAATATACATTTTTTCAAAATTATCCATGAAGATATTTGCGTAGGCAGGTGCCATGTTGGCACCCATGGCACAGCCTTGTAGCTGAAGATAGAAATCATCATTATATACAAAATAATTTTTAGTCAGAACCATCTCCAATAGCTGGCAGATAACCCCGAAACGTTGCATGCTGCAATAAATACCTAGCAAGGTTATTCCTGCTTGAAATATCCTGTGTGCCAGTGAAGTTTGTGTTCCAATAAAGCAATAGTCACACATAGTAACAAATAACCAGGTCTGGGGATGCTACACCTGTTCTGAAAGTAGTGATTTGCCATTCTGTTCTACATACTATCCCCTCTAGTTTCAAGTTGTAAAGAGGAGGCTTTCGTTTTCAGAAGGAATATGATCCTTAAAGGGCACCTGTCTCCCCTAAATCCTTTCCCCCACCTGAGGTGCAGCCTAATAAAGCTCATACTCCAGTTGGGTAACACACTAGTTTTTTTTAATAGCCCCTACAAATGTTAGGCCTCGTATACACTAATAATACACACAGAGCTACTCCCTGGTGTACATTTATTTTTGTGTTGCAGGTTTATATATATATATATATATATATATATATATATATATATATATATATATATATATATATATATACACACACAGTATATATATACAGTATATATATATATATATATATATATATATATATATATATATATACACACACACAGTATAGTATATTATAGTAGACGATATTCAGGAGCACTCACAGATGTAACTATAAGTGAATTTTATAGAATTTTTTTTACTCATTTCGGTTCTCCATCAACAGGATGGAGAACAGGTCGTCGGGATGCAAGGAGGTTCAAGGAGAACCAAAAGGTGTAGATGTGGGGGATTTTGTGAACTTCAATGAAATTCACTTAGGGGGGTTATTTATGAAAGTCCGCTCTGGGTTTTTACGCTTATTGATTATTACATGTTCCCTGAAAATTTGCGGGAAAAAAAAATCAGATTTTTTAGGATTTTTTCATCCGATTTTCACGAATTTCCCGATTATTTAGGAATTGTCACCCAAAAACTCAGAAAACGTTTTTTGCAACCCCCCTTAGGGGGTTATTTACTAAACTCTGAATGCAAAAATCACGAAAATTTGTTTTCGGAATTTATTAAACCTTGAGGATGGAAAAGTAGAAATCTGAAAATCTGGCATCTCAGACCTATCGAGGTTGCATTTAAGTCAATGGGAGAAGTACCAATGATTTTTTGATATGCGCTGGATTCCATACAGTACCCCGAAATTTTCGGGTGAAAATTTTGGAAAAATCTTGAAAATCAGATGAAAAAATAGCGAAAATCTGATTTTTACCCGCAAAGCAAATTTTTGGGAATTTGTAATAATAAATAAGTGTAAAAAACCCTAGCGGATTGATCGGAGTTTGTAGTAGAAAATATTGAGATAAATTCGGACTTTGATAAATAACTCACTAAATGTATGGGGATCCAAATGATGGAAGCATACCTTATCTGGAAAAACCCCAGGTCGCAAGCATTCTGGATAACAGGTCCCATACATATGTTAGCGTAAAACATACATTTGAAATAGTGCTATACTTCTGAGAGATGATAATTAGAATATAAGACAACCTTGTATGCAAGTGTAGTTTCACAGAACCACCACACAGGCTCAATCAGCTGAACTTTACACACGGCACTAGTGTTTTGTGATTGTCCTTTTTCCCCATCTCATATGCCTGCATCTCCATTACAGACTCAAAATAACTAGCCTAAATATAGCTGCAATGCTCTGTTAATGCTATAGGGATCTGAAAAATAAGATGCAATCAGTGGAAAGCCTTTCATGCAGTTTCAGGATGGGTAGGCAGCCATTCATTAACAATGTAATAAGAGCAGTTCATAAAAGAAAACTCTTTCATTTATACTAATGTCATTGCCACCTCCACTCCCTTAAAATCACCAGGTATATTCACCCTGTCAGTCACCGAGCAATTTGGAATTTGTATCTTGCTGGCACGGCTGATTATTGACAAAGCAATCCAAGAAGATATAAGTGACATGACAAATAACAGTGACAGGATTGTGTTTACCGCCTCAACTGCTCTGTTTCTGCTCAATAAATCTTTCGCTAAGAGTAAACTTTGTCTTAATGTCAAATCACTTGCTTCTTAACCTGACTTCTTTCTGTGTGCGCTACTTAAAGAGATACTGACACCAGAAATTACTCTTTTTCACATCTATCATAATATTGCCTTTGATAGTTACTTCTAACTTTGCCCTAAAGTATTAGCCTGATGCTTTTACATTACCTGTCTGATGCCTCATGTTCCTGTATGAGGGGCCTGCCATATTTGTGCAACAGGAGTCCGTTACCATTAGAATCTCTAACTGACAGGCTGAGATGGGAAAGTCAGGTTGGCAAAACAGTCTTTAGGTTTAGGAACTTCAACTAACAATTACTACAAAAACAAAACTCTCAGCAAAAAACGATCATCATGACCTATAGGTAACTTTTAATATACTTTCATATTTTAAAAAGTCATTTTTTAGTGTCAGTATCACTTTAACTGTTTGGAGTGCAGTTTCATAATACAATAACATACCTATCAGCTGAAATTACGGCTGCACCAAATCCAATATCCAGTCCTGAATCCTTTGTAAAAGATTCGTCCGAATACTGAACTTATCTGAACCTTAATTCACATATGTGAATTAGGAAAACGTGGGGGGTCAAAACATTTTTGATTTCCTTGTTTGTGTAATGAAAAGTCATGTGATTTTTTGGATTCCGTTCAACCAGGCACTTGGATGCGGTCAAAATCAAATACTGCTGAAAAATCCTGGCCGAATCCGAACTGAATCCTGGATTTGTTGCATTCCTAGCTGAAATCCAACTGTTTATTAGGGATGGGCGAATTTTTTCGCCTTGTTTCACCGTGGAAATGACACCCATATGGTGGTGTGCGTCAAAAAAAAAAATACAACATTTTTTGGACACGCATACATGTTTGACACGCAGATGTTTCTCAACCAAAAAGAGCATTAAAGAGCTATATAAAATAAAAAAACATAAATAGTTTGTGCATATTTTTAAAAAAAATGTTACTCCTATTTTTTTTTTAGAACATATTTATAGGCCTTCCAAATACAGGATAAGCATAACAGGTATTTTCAGAATACATTTCATAGTTTTAAGTGTTCTAAGATTGTTAAGCCAATCGTGCCCATCATATACAGACCATTCTGCGTTTCCATCAAGTCACAGTGTGTCTTAGACTTAAAGACAAAATATGACCCCCTTTTTTGAGGCTCATTCAGTACAGTAGAAAAGTTGCATATAAATATATAAAAATAAATGTGTTTATTTACACAGATTTACCTGATTCCACTGATTGAAATGAAAACAATGATAGTCTGTCTGTGTGCTGTGTCCAATACTGATGTGTATATTCTGCCTAAAGAAATAAGCTGGAGTAATTTCGCTTTATAAAAAGTTAATTATAAAGAATGAATTTAGGAGGCTATTAAGCCGAATGAGAATTTAGGAGAGAAAATGAGACATCACTCGTTATACTTAAAGTAATGAGCTGGTTTCATCTTAATTTGTTCTTTATTTACAAAAATATGTTGCAAACGCATATCTGGAATGAAAAGAAAAGTATCTATATACGATTACTATATATACGATAACTATGTAAGATTTTTGGTTAATTTGTTCACCAAATATGCACATTGTAAGTGTATGATTATTTTCTTATTTAGGAGTGTAGGGAATAGTGATGAGCAACATTTTTTGCTAGGCATGGTTTCATGGTGAAATTCCCTGTTTTGCCACTGGCAAATTTTTCTTTAAAATTTTCCAGCAAAAATGTTCACTAAGAAAATATGTGCAAAAAAAATTGCTGCGGGAAAAAAAGGCCAGTTGAGTTTGCATTATGCACAATTAAAAAAAGAGCTACCAAAATGCTGCTATAATAATATGAAATTCCAAAATTAAGTAGGCAGAACAACAGCTGTTTTGTGAATAGTTCTTATTTGAGGTTTGCTTATTTTTCTTATTTAATTATTATCTGGAGCATATTTATGGCATGGCATGTTACCATATGGCAGATGAGATTCAACTGAGATAAATGTAAAGTGATGCACCCGGGTGTAAAAATTTAGAAGTTCTTAATGGCACTGCTTTAGGCAAATCCATTATGGATAAGGACTTTGGGGTACTTGTAGATTAAAAACTTGGATGTAGCAAGCAATGCCAGCAGCTGCAAGGGTAAACAAAGTTTTATCCTGTATTAAAAGGGGCATCTAGAATATGCCGTACAGTTTTGGTCTCCAGCACTCAAATGGGATATAATAGCAGTAGAGAGGGTCCAGAGAAGGACAACTGAGCAGGTAAAAGGGATGAAAAAGCTCAGTTATGAAGAAAGACTGGCCAAGTTGGGGAGGTTTACACTGGAGAAGAGATGCTTAAAGGAAAACTATACCCCCCCAAACAATGTAGGTCTCTCTAAAAAGATATTGCATAAAACAGCTCATATGTAAAACCCTGCTTCATGTAAATAAGCCATTTTCATAATAATATACTTTTCAAGTAGTATGTGCCATTGGGTAATCATGAATAGAAAATTGCCATTTTAAAAAATAACGGCCGCCCCCTGGGATCGTAGAATTCACTGTACTCACAAACATACCAACAAACTATACATGTTAGGTCACATGAGCCAATTAACAGACAGAGTTCTGTCTTTTGCTTCAACACTTCTTCCTGTTACAGTTAGAGTTGTAGTATTTCTGGTCAGGTGATCTCTGAGGCAGCACACAGACCATCATGAAATGGTGGCTCAAGGCAAGAGATGTAGAAGGGCAATATTTACTTAAATATATATTCCAGTTTGGTAAGATTCTTTAATATGCCACTTAATATAATATGAACTATCTGTTGCTTAAGTGTTCATTTTGGGGGTATAGTTTGGGGTGATATGATAACTGTATACATATATAGAGGGATGCTACAGCTTTCTGGTGCTTTATTTGCCAGTATGTCCTTCAAGGTGACACTGGGATGTCCATTTACATTAGAAGAAAGGAGGTTTCATCTCAATATTTGGGTTCTTACAGTGAGAGATATAATGTTGTGAAAATGTTTCCCTAATTCAGTTGTACTGGTAGATTCATTAGATCGGACGAGATGCCCCTTTAGCAAGTGAGAAAATGCAGGATTACTGAAAATAGCGCTTAACAAAAAAAGTTGATCCAGGGACTTGTTCACTTCTATCTAATTTATATTTGCCATAAAAAGTGTTTGTTTTTTTTCAAACTATGTTGCTATGTTGCACGGTATGCATGTGGCATGTTATATAGTATTCCAATGTTATTAATGGAGATAGTGTAAGTATAACCACACAATGCACCACCTTGAAAATAAGCAGTGGAAATAGTTTCTTTCCATCTAATCAAAGATTGCTTTAATTAAGGCACATACAGGAATAGAGCCATAGTAAATGATTGATTCGCCTGCCTGCTGCTAAAAAAATAAACATTATGAAATCCATCACCTTGTCTCCCCTTTAATCACATTAAGGTATTGTAATATTGACAAAACAAAAAAAAATATATATATATACAAGGGCTTATGTGATGCATGTATTAATAGAATAAAGTAGTATGTTGAAAAAAGGCTGGTATTGATTATTTCTGAATATTTATATTGTATGGGCTTCTATAAGAAGGAATAGCAACTTGGTTTCACTTCCTATTGCACACTTGCCTTTTTACATACTGATCAATAGACTTTTGTACAATACAAATACATTTACACAACTTTTACTCTACACACACACACTATATATAAATATATATATACAATACTAAAACAGCAAGGCTCATGTATTATCAGAAATTGTCCTTGTTGGGTTGTATTCTAAGGATAAATTATGGATGTAACATGAAAGCACTAAAATTTGTTGTATCTTATATTATCTTCATGTTAAAGGCCACAAAAGCTCTTCAGTGAAGTCAGCCATTAAGAAATGACAGGTATTGCTATCAGCCTGCTTTATAGCCTATTACCTGCAATGACAGCAGCTGCTACAGTACCTCTGTACAACCTATCACATTATTTGCAGCTAAAGCCAGCTACTGTGTCATTTTGGCTCATTTCCTTGACAGTACCATCATAAATCCATGCAGCTGCAGGGTAACTGCCGGCTGCCTCGATTATCTTCATAGTTCGAATGATTCTTGAAATGTATGTAACAGGCAATGACTGTTATGGATCAGGCACAAGGGCCATTCTCTATCCATTCTGTCAGTTCGGTGATGCAATATCTACCTCAAAGATAGTCCCTAAACTACTGTCATGTAATCCCAAATAGAGTGCCTGAACTTTAAGCGAAAGGTATGATAGCATGTCTCTAAATGAACACCATACAATCTATGCTACAAAAAATTTGGAAACTACTGAATGTACTTTATGGCAAATCCCATTTTTTGCTGAAAATTACCCTGTAATTTGATGCCCAAAATGTCTGAATTGCAGGACAAAATAGTGTAAATTTTTTTCATGTTTGCTAATTCCCACAAAGTAACGCTGGGTAGTAAGCAGAAAAAGGCTGAGCATCCTTCTGCTTTGCGATTGGTTGGGCTGCAAGAAAAACAGCCTTTTTACTGGAACCTGTCCAATCAGAGTGGAGTAGGAGGGATCCAGTTTCTGCCTGTTGCCAATCGGAAGTAGCTTTGCTTCTCTACTAAGGGAAGCCAGATACTACTAGTATTGCTGCAGCCACAAAGGAAAGACTACTAGAAAAGAAAGTTTGGGGCAACTTGCATTGGCCAACAGTAGTTTGTTGTTTTTTGCTGAACAGAAATCATCTGTGCCAAATAGTCAGCAGTGCAGGACAAAGCCACATATAGTGAGATGCACTTCACAGAACAGTGCTAAAGCCCACTGCAATTCTCACAATAAAAGAGTTGTTCACCCGCCATTTATATGGGGCTTATGAATCAGTTCATGCCTGAGAGAAGTGCTGTTCTGGCCCCCACAGCATCATTGCCTTTCCCTAGGACAGCTGATTCATTCATTCATAAAAAGCCCAGAAAGCTGTGTAAGTAATACTTTACAAGCTATTTGGTTTTATTACTTTATTTGGCTTTTTTTTAATTAATAGTATAATTTCAGTATCTGTTATGGGGTCCTATTACTACAGCCAAGTGTTAAGAAGGAGAACACAAGGTTATGCCACCCTGTTGTTTTCTAAATTAGGTTGACCTAGAACTCTGACACCAACCTATAGCTGAAAGGCTGCAGGATTTGAGAGTTACAGTTCAACAATACCTTGTTTATACCAATTACTGGCATAAGACAATGTGAACTGAACATCAAAATGTTTAGAGAATTTAGAGAGAATTGCAAAATGTCTCTGAAAACCTAATTTTATTCATGCATTTTATTGTTGTAGATATATTATTTATGATTAATGCAGTGTTTTCTCCAGCATGAGCTCCAAGGGGCATTATACATAGAATTGGCTCCTTATTTATTCATATTCTAAGGTATAATACATTGAATTGGCACTTATATGCTCTAATGCCATTATGCATGGAATGGGTATTGTATTTTGTCTGCTATATATAGTTATGATGGTCCTATTCCCAAAGTTTAAAGGGGTTGTTCACCTTTAAATGAACATGTAGGGGCACATTTACTAAGCTCGAGTGAAGGATTCGAAGTAAAAAAAACTTCGAATTTTCGAAGTTTTTTTTGGGGTACTTCGACCATCGAATAAGCTACTTCGACCTTCGACTACGACTTCGATTCGAACGATTCGAACTTAAAAACCTTAGACTATTCGACCATTCGATAGTCAAAGTACTGTCTCTTTAGAAAAAATTTCGACCTACTTCGCCACTTTAAACCTACCGAGCTACAATGTTAGCATACTTATGGGGAAGGTCCCCATAGGCTAAGCTTTTTCTGATCGAAGGAAAATCCTTCGAATTGTTCTATTCGAAGGATTTAATCGTTCTAAGTATTTGCGGAAGTATTTGCGGTAAATCCTTCGACTTCGATATTCGAAGTTGAAGGATTTTACTTCGAGGGTCGAATATCGAGGGTTAATTAACCCTCAATATTCGACCCTTAGTAGAATGTAGAGAGTGATATTCTGAGATAATTTGCAATTGGTTTTCATTTTTTGTGGTTTTTACATATTTAGCTTTTTATTCAGCAGCTCTTCAATTTGCAGTTTCGGCTATCTGATTGCTAGGGTCTAAATTACCCTAGAAACCATGCATTGATTTAAGTAATAGACTGCAATATGAATAGGAGAGGTCCTGAATAGAAACTGAGTAATAAAAAGTAGCAGGAACAATATATTTGTAACCTTTCAGAGCATTTGAAACTGGAGAGCGTCAGAAGAAGAAGGCATTTCCAAAACTATAAAAAAAAATAATGAAGACCAATTGAAAAGTTGCTTAGAACTGGTCATTCTATAACATAACATAACCACCTCTTTAAGGGGCTTAAATATGATTTATCTTTGAGGCCCAATTTTTTCTACCTATGCCACTGGGTGTTATACAAAAAACTGGCATTCTATTTATTCTGCTAAATGTTCTCAGGGCATTATCCATCAAACTAGCAATATATTTATCCTGCAGTGTGTTCAGACGGCATTATACATGACATTGGCACCGCAATTATGAAGTATTCTGGGGCATAAAACATTAAAAATTTCTGAATTTCTGTGCAATTTCACTATGAAACCAACAGTAGAGGACATCTCTTTAACTAGCCTCCCCAAACAAAAAAATCACCTTCCGCCTATGGTGTCTGCCTTGGTGTATGGTATAAAGGTTGCAGCTTAAACTATTTAAAAGGGACCTGCAATGTCTATGGAATTCAGTAAAAATAACTGCATTGTTGGTGCTTTTATACAGTAGACAAATCACTCTCTAAAGTAGGTTATCTGTTTTGTTAATACAGTATTTCAAATTGACCTTGTTCTCAATACGAAGTGGAAATGACGTTATAAACCGATTTGCAAGCTCTGAAATGCCAGAGTTCTGTGAATTCCCACATTTTCCGAAGCCTTTTGCTCATCTAATCTGTGTATAATGTTTATATTTAATTATGCATGTACCCAGGGAAAGAGTAAATTCTTTTACACAGTGAATCATATTTACAAGGAAGTTTTTTTTACAGTATAGCACAGCTGCAGCTTCTTAAGAAACTTCCATGGAAATAATTCAAACAGTTTTTTTTCAACATGCTTTAAAAAGAAAGCGAGAAAGATGAAAGCAAGTTTCAGTGTCAAAAGCATATCTGCTGAAATTACTTTCCTAAATGAAAAATTAGTTTAATCTTTGCAGCATTCCCCAGTTTTGAACTCGGTCCAGACAAATCCTACATTATATATAGAAATCATTCAATAAAAAATAGGAGTTTAGTGGCATTTAACTGAAGCCAGTTTTTAATTACTTGTTTTATCAAGACCATACTATTAACGTGACTGAAGCAAGAATATATGTCATTAATAAAAGGCCTTTGACCTTGTAACGAAATTATACAACAAATGACAGAAATAGTGATGGGCGAATAAATTCGGCAGGCACAAATTTGCGGCAAATTTCCGCGATTCGCGACAGTGAATAAATTAGTGAAACTGCAGCAAAAATATGCCTGCGAAAAATTGTTGCACGTCAAAATAGTCACGCGCACAAAATTGTTGCGCATCAAAATTATTTGGACGCCCATTGACTTTAATGCATATGGCCAAAATAGTCGCGAGTATGAAAATTGACGATTGTGTCAAAACTGTCACGTGTCAAAATTATTTTGATGCCCATTGACTTCAATGTATTTTGTGAATTTTTCGCTGTTTCGCGAATTTTTCACCGTTTTGTAAAATTTTTCAGTAAATTCGCAAATTTTTCAGAAAAGCAAAACGGCACAGATTCACCCATCACTAGACAGAGACATAAAAATGTATCAAATGTCGGCAGTTGGCACTTAAGTTAGTTAGTTTAAATAGTAAAACACTGCTAATGCTTGGATTTAAACAGTTAATGCTTGGATTTAAACAGTTTATTTTTAATCATTCCAGTTCGAAAAATAACCGCCCATATGTTCTTGCATTAGGTAGAAAGAAATTGGACTTGATAGTGCTCAATGCTGAGAGTGATTAATTTTACCTAATCTTCTACTTAATTCTATTCTTCATTTTCATCCAAAGGTTAAAGGGTAACTATCATATCATGGAAATTAACATTTAAGGGGTTATTTATCAAGTCAAGTTGTTTTTTCCACAAAAATGTTAGTTTTCAACTGTGTTTTTCAGTCAAAAATAAAAATGTCTTGGTCAAAAAATGTCCTGCTTAGAAAGTAGTTGATACAGTGGAAAGAAAAGAAAACTTTTGGATGTCTCTAGTTTTCCACAATAAAGAAAATGTTTTCTTAACACATTATTTCTATCATGATATACTTAGAGACCATGAGCAATTTACAGAGCACTATACAATAAATTATAACAAACATGGGTCTTACAATAATTAAAAATCAACTGCTGCAGAATAAAAAATGCATAGGACGCCCAGATAGAAAAGCATTACAATGTAACTATAAAATAACAATATGATCAGACACTTGGTTAATACAGAACTATGTATAGTTAAACCTTTTTTAATATCATATTTGTTTCTCACTAGATAAGGCACGCAATCATATCATGCCTTGCAACTCTTTATTGAGTTTACCAGTACAACCACTTTTAATTCCACTGCCATTTGTTGTAACAAGCAGACTCAATTCATAGCCCATTTTTATCAGCAAGATGTAAGGAGGTGAAAAATAACTTTTGTTTTTCATGAGTAAATAGTTGGGCAATGTTTCAGTTAAGTCAGTAGGTGGCACCAACCCCTAAGGTTGGTCTGTAGGGGAATTCTCCTGAAGGAGCCTGAATAATGAAGTGCAGGAGCTGTGTTCTTCTTCTTTGGACTAGGAACAACTAGAGACAGTACCAATGTGGTCAGACCATATTTTATGATATGTATTAATGTGTGTGCTCTCATACAGATCCCATAGTAATCTGATACTGACACAGTGTCATGTGACATGATCTTTGTCTGCTAATGCAGAAGTGTTAATAAAGTTATAGTATGTCTTCTTGAAGCAAGAGAAGCATGGTGTCTGTGTGCAGTTTCTCCTCTGTCTAAAGAAATCTGCAGGCTCACATGAGATTGAGCTACCTGGAGGTTTCAGGAGAGAAACACTGTGAGTGTGGGGAAAGCAGAGAGAGAGAGAATCTGCACAAGTATTAATTATTGTGTAATTATATACTTGAGTCGGCAACCAGTGTCCCGGTCTGTAACCTGCCTCCCTGTCTTTGTTCATCTCAACTTTGTGAGTATGCCTGCTTGTAAGAGGGTGAACCAAATGTTGTAATTGATTTGTGGTTGAAAGTTGATTGAATAATGTGTGTATGTGTTAAAATTGTTGAGAGAGTTATTTGGGTAATTGGCCACCAGGTGGTGATCAAGGGTAAAAAGATGTAATTTATTCCCCCACCAGCAGAGGGGATAAAAGCAGGCCACACCCTAGAGTTGATGTCTTTAATGGGAGGATGCTGTCAGAGAAGGAAGCTCTGTCCTGAAGAAGATCTACAGCAGGAAGGAAAGAAAGGTAGAACTGGGTGCCAACCGTTACAATTACTCTTAGATTCAGCAGGCAGAAAGGCACCAGTGTATCTAAGGATTGCAGCAAGTTTACTGGTCAAATTACATATTCATTTAACTCTTTATGTCCTGTAATGTAAATCACCCAAATGATATCAAGTTGTAAATACAAGATAAATAGGAATAGTATAGAACAACCCTATTCTCACTGTATAAGCAAGCAAATTTCTTGCTGCAGTGTTCTCCGATGTGTTTGACATTGTCAGGAACTCCCTGGTTTCGAACCAGGAACCTGTTGCATTCTAGCCACCTGCTTGAGCTATAGAAGGCAGTGTAGTGGTGGCCTGGCTCTGATGGGATGCCTTTTGTTTTTCTGCCTTTTGTCAGTTTTCCCTAGTCCACACCTTCTATACAGCTGCAGGCAATTGCTCATTTGAAGGCTATTTAAACCTGATTTCCAGATACACCCTTGCTGGATTATTGGCCTTCCTGCCGTGTTTCGTGATAATCTGGTTCCTGCTCTTGTTCCTGCTCCTGTTTCTGCTCCTGTTCCTGAATCTCATCTGGTAATCTTGGCTTGTTCCTGCCCCGTTCCTGCCCCGTTTCTTTCTGGTCCTTGATCCTTTTGATATTGATCTCCTGGTTTTGACCTTGGCTTGTTTATCGACTCTGCATGTACTCTGCCTGTCCCAATCTTTGGCCTGTCCCTGATACGTCCTGCCCTTGTCCTTTGGCCTGAACCTGTACTTGTTTTTTGCTGCCTTGTTATATCTCTCTGCAGAGGTTTGTGCACTTTTTTTCTATATTGAAACCTAAAGTTATACACATATACAGCACATTGCCTCCTGTCAGTCAATCCTTACAGACATTACTCCTGCAGCCATAAGTGGACACTGCAGTAAACTTTATTGAGACTTTGCCATAGAAACATATTATGAAAGCCCCACCTAGTCTTGACATTACAGACTTTTAATAGATTCATACTTTTTCAGAAAAATTGATTCATGTGGCCATTTGCCATACAATTTAAACAAAAGGATATCAGTTTAAACTTCTGATTTGACTGAAATTATATATGAGATTATGCAAAACATTTCTTGAGAATCTCATGTAAATCTCTTGATTTGAACCCCCAATGTAGCTCAGAAGGAAAGCTGTTTTTGTTTAATGGACTAAAACCTATTGGTGGATAATTCTCATCTCAGGCATTAGTAAAAACACAATAAACAATGATTCAATGTGTTTCCTGGTTTATTTCATGACCTGTTGCAATACTAATTATTGAAATAAGTTCTGTGATGCTGTCATAGCAATCATTCAGTTTGAGCAGATTCAGAAAGGAGTTAAATATAAAAAGGAAATTCTGCCTCAGACACGTGGGTGTCTGATCTCAGTGCAACAGAAGTTCCTGCATAAAGTGTTAATTTATTTTTTACACTAAATGACATGCTGATTTCCACTAGACTGCTAAATATTCAAACACATTTCTATGTTGCTCCTTAAATTCACATTACACAAATGCTTTAGAAACCATACAGTTGGAATATTTAGTTAATTATAGTTTGTTAATATTTAAAATCTCAGGCTCCCTTTCTGTAAGTTTTTGACATCAACCTGGATGTACTGCATAGAAAATGTTCTTCTGTTAGCAATACCAACAATGGCTGCAGCATAAAACAGTGATATTAAGTGGGATCAATCAGACTTTTGAACTAGTGAGACTGCGAAAGACTGGTTAGTAATAGTGATGGGTGAATTTGGGGCGTTTCGCCTTGCCGAAAAATTATCGAATTTCCAGTGAAATAGTGAAAAATTCACGAAACGGCACTGCGTCTCGTTTTTGACGCCAGCGCCCGTTTTCACTGGCGAATTTTCGTGGCGGTTTCGCGAATCGTGGGAATTCGCATCGAATTCGCGCCTGGCAAATTAATACGCCCATCACTAGTTAGTAATGTAGTACTATTGACATTGCGGTACGGAATACTGCCACATCTCACTGCCATATTTCACTGCCACTCTTAGCTGGGCCCTTGCACAGTGGATGAGAAAAACATCTCCAGACTGAACTATAACTATAGTCGCACGCTTTTACATTCTTCTTTAGTCCAAATGTAGAACTGTAGATTTAATAAAGAAACAAAAAAATTATGAAAAGTGTACTTCACTTAGTAGACTGGATCATCACACAGATCATCACACTTCACTAGTTCACATTAGTCACTTGTTCACACCACCAGGTATCTTCATTTAAAGGTCTCCCAGTGTTGCATCGTAGGTGTTTCATACACTACCTAATTATACCAATAGGACTTGAGTCTCAAATCAGCGTTGATCTCACTCCTGCAAAACACCAAGTTCACTCCACCCTCAAAGCACTCAATTTCCAAATTTGTGTCACTATAAAGCTCAACAATTGAGCATCATGGGAAAAAAACAAGAAAAAATTCCAGCGTCTCTCAATCTCAATTGCCCATGCTCACAACCTACACTCGCACCTCTCCACACTTACATTCGTGACGTCACCACTGACGCGTTTCATCTTGAGAGACACCAGTGAAACTATTACCTGATAAGTGCAATTTTAAGATATGTTTGTAAGTGCAATATAACTGTTTATTAAGGGTTTTTTTAACGCTTATTGCACATGCAACTTTTATTGTTCCCAAAAAGGATAAGGAAGGCTGCAAGGAAGTGCTAAACATGGATGAGAATTACTAAAAGCATTTATCTAATATACGTATTGTGCATATAATGGGACACCAGAGCTAATGTGGAGATTGGAGTGGGCCGTCTCTCTCACTAATACCTAACTTTATTTCTTATTGCAATCACTTTATATACTTTTTGATGAATACATAGCACGATTAAGGCTGCTCATTCACTTCTTTTGGGGTTTGGTACCCATTATTCTGAAACTGTATGAGAGTGTTTGCAGCACAAGGTGTGATTTATTCAAGAACGCTACACTATGTATATTTTTGGATTTTGTTTTTTCCCATGATGCTCAATTTTTGAGCTTTCCACCGTTACAAATTTTGAAATTGACTACCATGAATCTGAATCATTGGAGCCATACAGTCTATTGAGTATCACCTGGGGAACTACCCCATGATTCAATCTTCTTGGTGGAGCACACAACTGCTTCTATTAGATCTCCCTGTGTATTTCATGGTTCTAGAGTGTGCTATAACAGGGACTTAGAAGCCTAGACTAGAAGCCCTCAATCATGGTGTCCCTTGACACCAAATACTTAGCCAAATACATATATAGCTATCATTCCCAGTAGCTGTCTATAGAGTAATGGATATAAATCCAAGCTTAACAGTAGACTGTTACAAGTGGATATTGCTAGGAGACAATAGGGGGAAGGCCCTTATCATGAGACCTTACATTCTAAGGGTACTAGCTTCTAATGGTCCAACCTTTAAATTCTAATTTGCTAAAGCCCTCTGCCTCAGGCTCTCCAGCAGCATTTATTCTCTCCATAGCGAAGAGTCTAAAGAGGAAGACATGGCTGCTTCTCCTTTTTATAGCAAGGATTAGCCATATAACCCCAGTTCCAATAGGAGCACATACCTCCAACAGAACATAGGTTGATTGAACTCTTTCACACTCCTTACAGTAAGTTTACATTACTCCTATGACCAAAGTAAGTGTAAAAACTCACCCTGGTGTTCTGGTGACACCTTAGCTCCCTGTGCGCCGATGCGATGTTCTCCTGATCCGGCTGCTTCGGGTTTAGTGTGCTGGTGCTGTGACGTCATCACGCATGTGCGTGGAATTCAAATATTTAAAGGCACAGGCTTCAATAGTACGCCGCCCAATGTAAAGGTCTTTTCACCAGTTCCTGCGTGCTTTTTTCTGGTGTATTAAGTTGTTATTGATCCTGCCTGTTCCTGGTTTTGTCATGTCTGCTGCCTGTCCTGATTATTGCCTGTTTTTGACTACTCTCTTGGGTTTCTCCCTGGTACTGTGATATTGGGGTGTTTTAGCCCGGCCTGTAAACCCAGTCTACTCTCTAGCTTACTGCATCTGTACTGTCTCTCCTGTTCGGTTTTTGTGACCCAGACTACACTTCTTGTTCTCCAATCCCAGAACAATGAACGGTCTCTCGCCTGCCCAGAACTCTCCCCCTGGTCCTCTCACGCTTAGACCTGGCGGCGAGTAGTGGAGGGCTCCTCCAGAAGTGAAAGGTGCTGTTATAGTCAGAAGAGTAAGCCGCGACCGGGACCTTGAGGTTTGTTCTGGGTTTGGGATACCAATCGTAACAGAGGCAGTGTTGTTTTTTTTTTTTTCAAAAGGTTGGTAATTGTATGAAGTCTTAAACAGCAGGATGATAATAGCCCTACAATAAAAAAAAGAACATAACCAGACTGTTATCACTTGCAGAGTACAAAGGCCTGATTATAGTTTCAGTTTGTACCAAGCTTAAAACATCACTTTTTTACCAACAAAACAAGTTATTTCATTTTTTTAAAATCAGCATTTTACGGAAAATGTTCAAATAGAAATGAGCAAAGTTTTAATAATAATTAAATTGTCAGATATGTAGGATGACGGCATACACCGTACTTTCTTCTACATAGCTACAATATCCAGGTCAAATAAATATAAGAGGAAAAAACAAGCTCCACATTGCTTTCCCTTTTCAGTTTTATCAGCACATAATAAATGACAGGCCTCAAGTAACAAGTTTATAAAGAGTAACCCCTCAGGCATATGTCAAGAAGCCAATCGCCAAATCTGTGCTTCCTTTGCAACTTTATAAATATATGTACATATCAAATCTATGAAAGCATGAAAGAGAATTGTAAGAGGCCTCAGTAGGATTTAAACAATTTGTGCTAAAACAATCTGTTTTATAAAGATCCAGACTCTATCTTTTTCACCATAAATTTGTAATCACTACAATAGAGTCATTTAATCATTTGCTAAAATTGGATATCAATCACCTTTGGCCCCAAGCATGGCTGGGGCACAGAAGACAAGTGCAAGTAACAGTACCTGTACAAAATGAAAATTATCATAATTGTTTCAGAAAAGAAAACATATCTTATGTTTTTAAGGCATGGGAATATATATTTATTAGTGTTGTTCAGGGCCGCCATCAGAAATCACGGGGCCCCACACAACAACATTTTCTGGGCCCCCCTCGCCACGCCTCCCCTAACCACGCCCCCAACCACGCCCCCACCAGTACAAAAGTCCCATGGACATTTGTGGCTAGTTAAGAAAACCAGGCAGGGCCCAAGAAAAAAAAAACTGGCGGCCTACTAAAATTATATATAAAAACACGCCATTCAGGGGGATGTCGAAAAGCTACATTGGTGGCCGGGGTCACAAAAAAAAAACACTGGTGGCCAGACCCTTCTGCAAGCCAGGGGGCTGTATGGAGGGTCAGGGGCAATCATTGGTGGTCAGTGACTTGCTGAGGGGCCCTGCCACCAGTGTTTTTTTGTGACCCCTGGCCACCAATGTAGCTCTTTGGTATCCCCCAGAATGGGTTAGGTGCCCGCATTGGGGGTTCAGGGGCCCTGCATTGGTGGTTCAAGGGTCCAAAGCCCTGCAAGGGGTTCAGGGGCCCTGCATTAGTGGCTCAGGGGCTCTGCATTGGTGGCTCAGGGGCCTGCGGCCCTGCATGGGGTTCAGGGGCCCTGCATTGGTGGTTCAGGGGCCCACAGCCCTGCATGGGGTTCAGGGGCCCTGCATTGGTGGCTCAGGGGCCCTGCATTGGTGGCTCAGGGGCCCTGCATTGGTGGCTCAGGGGCCCTGCATTGGTGATTCAGGGGCCCACAGCGCTGGATGGGGTTCAGGGGCCCTGCATTGGTGGCTATGGGGCTCTGCATTGGTGGCTCAGGGGCCTGCGGCCCTGCATGAAGTTCAGTGGCCCTGCGTTGGTGGCTCAGGGGCCCTGCATTGGTGATTCAGGGGCCCACAGCCCTGGATGGGGTTCAGGGGCCCTGCATTGGTGGTTCAGGGGCCCTGCAACCCTGCATTGGTGGTTCAGGGGCCCTGTGACCCTGCATTGGTGGTTCAGGGGCCCGTGGCCCTGCGTGGGGTTCAGGGGCCTGCATTGGTGGTTCAGGGGCCTGCGTGGGGGTTCAGGGGGTCGCATTGGTGGATAGGGGCAGGCATTGGTGGTCAGTGGCACTTACCTGTAACTGGGGGGTCTCTCTTACACACCCTCACATGGTGACTTCTTCTTCTGTGCGGTCTTCTTCATCTGCGCTGTCATCTTCTTCTGCGCTGTCATCTTCTTCTGCGCTGTCATCTTCTTCTGCGCTGTCTCCTCCTGCATCCGGCGGGGTCTTCCGCATCATCGCCGTCACCCGGAAGACTGTCCTTCGCCAACCGCGTCTTCACTCTTCTGTCTGCAGGCGGCAGCGTGCCGGCGGTTTAAATAGCGTTGCGCCCGTGCGTACTGACGTCATGTGTACGCACGGGACGCAGCCAATAGGAATAGCCGCTGACACCAATGAAAGTTTCGCCGGGCCCGGTTTCTCTACGTGAAGTGCGGCTCGGCCGGGCCCCCCTCACAGCTTAAAATCCTCCGGGCCCGGGAGAACTGTCCCCCCTGTGACCCCCTGATGGCGGCCCTGGTGTTGTTTACTAACATTGGAGATAAAAATCTACGGAGATATCTGGAGATTTTGCCCATGGCATCCAATCAGTAATTCGATTAAAACAGTCACCTACATGTTAGAAAAAAAGCAAAGATCTGATTGGTTGTTATAGGTAAAATCATCAGAGATCTCAAGAGATATGTATCTCTAATGTTAGTAAACATGCCCCAATAAAATCAATGTCTCTCAAAAGTATGATGGTAGCACTATTACACAGTAGTGATAGGCAAATAAATTTGGCAGGCACAAACTCACTGCGAAGTTCCGCGTTTCACAAAAATTTTTGGACACACGTCAGAAAAGTCACTCGTGTCAAAACCGCTGTGCGTCAACATTATTCAGATGGCCATTGACTTTAATGCTGGCGTCAAAATTTACATGAGTGTCAGAATTAATGCAGGCATCAAAATTTACATAGGCGTCAAATTTCGCAAATTTTTCGACAAAGCGAAACAGGACAGATTCACCCATAACTATTACACAGTGCTAAATATTACACACTATTACACAGTGCTAAATACAACACTGCTGTTCCAGACGATTGGAAGAGAATCCCTCTGACAAGGAAGAACTGCAAATGTGTTCCCCTATCCTCATGGGAGGGCAACTAATTAATGTTTAATTGGAGCAATCGATTTGGATCAATCCATAGCTATTTTAGTACTATCCTTAAATTCAAAAATGAATCGCTTCAAGACTGAAGCACTCTAATTCAGATCAGTCACTTAGGAAACTGCACTTCAATGCGATCAATATTGAGTATAACATATGGGGAATTAGCTTTGCATTAGTGAACATTTACATCGTAGTTACATAATTAGTTACATAGTTAAATCGGGTTGAAAAAACCCCAAAAAAAAGTCCATCAAGTTCAACCCCAATCCATACACACACCCCTCCCTACTTTTTACACATAAATTATATATACCCATATCTATACTAAGTAAAGAGTTTGATATTATGTCTGTCCAAGAAATCATCCAAGCCATTCTTAAAGGCATTAACTGAATCAGCATCACAACATCACCCGGCAGTGCATTCCACAACCTCACTGTCCTGACTGTGAAGAACCCCCTACGTTGCTTCAAATGAAAGTTATTTTCGTCTATTCTGAAGGGGTGGCCTCTGGTACGGTCCCCTGCTATATTTCTATAATGTCCTCTAATGTACTTGTAAAGTGTAATCATGTCCCCTCGCAAGCGCCTTTTTTCCAGAGAAAACAACCCCAACCTTGACAGTCTACCCTCATAATTTAAGTCTTCCATCCCTCTAACCAATTTAGTTGCACTTAGTCTCTGCACTCTCTCCAGCTCATTTATATCCCTCTTAAGGACTGGAGTCCAAAACTGCACTGCATACTCCAGATGAAGTCTTACCAGGGACCTATAAAGAGGCAGAATTATGTTTTCATCCCTTGAGTTAATGCCTTTTTTATGCAAGACAGAACTTTATTTACTTTAGTAGCCACAGAATGACACTGCCCAGAATTAGACAACTTGTTATCATTTAAGGAAACTCCCAACACACTGCCATTTAGTGTATAACTTGCATTTATATTATTTTTGCCAAAGTGCATAACCTTGCATTTATCAACATTGAACCTCATTTTCCAGTTTGCTAGGTGAGATTTCTCTAGTACGAAACTGTGCCAGTTTACCAAAAGCAGAAGAACGAACTATGGCTAGGAGAAAGTTGTCTCAGAGATGGTTTACACGGCTCCATTCTTTGACAGAGCATCTGACAAACTGCAAAATAACATATCTATATTGGTTACTAGGGATGTAGCGAACCGCCGATAATGTGTTCGCGAACGCCGTTCGCGAACACCGGCAAAAAATGCGAACAGTTCGCGAACAGTTCGCGAACTTCGAACATCCGAAAATCGTTCGATTCGAACGATCGAAGGATTTTAATCGTTCGATCGAACGATTTTCGTTCGAATCGAACGATCGAAGCCATTCGATCGAATGATTTCATTCAATCCAATGGCTTCGATCGTTCGATTCGAACGAAAATCCTTCGATTTTAGCGATCGAATGGTCGAATGGTCGAACGATTTTGACGCGAACGCCTATTGGCGAACGTCGCGCGACGTTCGCGAACTTGCGGTGGACGCGAACAGCCGATGTTCGCGCGAACAAGTTCGCCGGCGAACAGTCCGCGACATCCCTATTGGTTACAGTTGTAAAATCATGTCCATAAATTCTTCAGTAAACCCCAAGTCCATTGAAAATACTGGGCATGGCTTCACTCTGCTTCTAATCTCATGAATCCAACAAGTTTTGCCAGTTGTCTTGTGCTATGAAGTTAACTGGATGAGGAATAATTTATGTACTTTTATATTAACTTTTACTCTGATGTAGACAGAGAATAACATTTGTAGTTTTAGGGGGTTATTTACAAAAACTCAAATTAATCTAATTTTTTTTTATTAAAACAAAGTCGATCAAACTCTCATCCATGAATTGAACTCATTTATCAATAATTATTATTGAAAAAGTCTGAGCAAAAAAACGTTGCTACAAATTCATGTGTCAATTAAAATCATAATATTGATGCTCCGAAAACTCAACTTTATCAAATTGTCGCTTTCAGGGCCGGATTTACATAGTGGACACCCCTAGGACCACTGCCGTTCATTACCCCTGTCCCCTCCCGTTTATTAGTGCAAATTTTTATCATCTGGACCAGAGCAATGGGGATTGGCGCATGGGAAATTTAAAAAATTATCTCCAGCACATCCCCAGTGTTTTTGAACCAATGTGGGTGTGGTTGGGCAGCATGCCACCACCCTAAAACCCTACCAGCCTAGGCCTGGGCCTAGGAGGCCTTTCCACAAATCCAGGCCTGGTAGCTTTGAAAACTCAACTTTATCTGACGAAAACCCAAACTTTATCGGAATATCTAGCGCAGATCACAATGGCAAGCAGCAAATTTAGGGGCATCTGCCATTAACTTTTACATGACCTTGACAGTTTTGAGATGGAGTATTATTATTGTTATTAACATGTTTTAGAATTTTTACATCTGGTCCCAAGTCATTAAAATTTTATTTATGTGCATAATATTAATAGAAGACTTGATCTACTGCAGCCTAATCTAATGACATCTGTCAATGGGTGGGGAGCTCATTACCCAAAAACATAGTTAGTAGAAGCCCCATTTGGCACACAGACACAGATATGGGATCTATTACCTAGAATGCTTGGGACCTGGGGTTTTCTGGCTAATGAATCTTTCTGTAATTTGGATCACCACACTTTACAATACTACAGTAAACATTTATATATAAAATAAAACATAAAATCCAAAAAGATTGTTTTTCCACCAACAGCTTAGTTACCATCAAGTACAAAGTACTGTTTTATTATTACAGAGCAAAGGGAAATAATTATTAAGGGGAAACTGTCCTGCCAAACAATGTAGGTCTCTCTGTCTTTTACTCCCACACTTCTTCCTGTTACAGTTAGAGCTGCAGTATTTCTGGTCAGGTGATCTCTGAGGCAGCACACAGACCATTATTAAATGGTGGCTCAAGTAAAAGGACAATATTTACTGACATCTTAATATAATATAAACTATATGTTGCTTAAGTATTCATTCTGGGGTTAAAGTTTATTATTATTTGATTAAAATGAACTCTACTGGAGATTGCCTTCCAGCGTTTTCTGGATAATAGGTTTCCAGATAAGCGATTCCTTACCTGTATCACGTTCTCTTTCAACTCTTTCTTAAATTGGGCTGTGCTTGCATAGATATTGGATTTACTGAAAATTTTAAAAAATGTATTGAAATAGTTGCTGATTATGCTAATAAAAAACAGCAATACACATCAGAGGATCTATTAATATTTATTAAATTGTATAGACATTATATTGTTTACAAATAGCAATTTGTACTGAAAGATTTAATAAAATCTTAACAAAACGTGACTTTAGCATACGATAAGCCCTGGGCTACATTATGAAGTATTTGAATATGAACTTTATATGAATGAATAACCACTCTGAGCTATTAGACCTTAAAAAGTTAGTCCACCTGGTCAAGTTTACTCCTTCCTTTGCAAACTGGTTAAATCAACTGAATAAAGGGCAACTGTGCTCAAAACATGTTTGATAAAATTCAGTGGCAGCACAGCACTGTTTGTACTGGGTCTGGCTACTGAATTTCTTTCCTATTAAAGTGAATGAGTCTATCCTGCATATGTCTGTTACCTACATAATTCATTTACAGTGATTCAGTACTATTCTATTTCTCTGCAAATCAGTAGCTTTCCTCTTTTAGTGTCTACTGATACACATCCTGATTGTGCTTCTACAGATGTAATGCTTCAGAGACATAGATGTTCATATGAGATGCATGAGCCATTTCAGATTAGAAGAAATGCACTATTTTATGACTTTCAAAGCAGGCCATTAACTTTGCCTTGCATAAAATCACTAGGTTAGGGGCTCTAATTGAATGGGCTTGCACCTTCATAATTCGGCTGCCGTTATCAGTTTTAGTTAAGAATAATGTAAGAGAATTTTACAATCTGTTTTACTCTCAATTTATTCAGATTTTTGGATTAAAAAGATGCCCCATGAAGAATAATATAGCCCAGGTATAGGATCTGTAATCCAGTAATCCCAGAAGTACGGGAAGACCATCTCCCACTGACTTCATTTTATTCAAATAATTCAAAATGTTTAAAATTGTGTAATTTTTCTCTGTAATAGTAAAACAGTACATTGTACTTGATCCCAACTAAGATTTTTAAACCTTAGGGTTTTAGAGAAATATTTAAAGCACATAAATTTTTACAAAGCAAATTTGATCTATGAAAGAAATAGAAATTTGGACGTTAGTAAATAAAGTATGGTGATCCAAATTATGGAAATACCCCTTAACAGACCTTAAAAAATGCACCTAATGTTATAGTGAAGGCCAGTGCCAGGCTTAGGGATTGGGCACCCAAGGCAAGTGCCCCTGCGCCTGCCCCACTTCTCTTCTCAAGCATGCACACAACTCATGACATCACTAAGCTCCGATTATAACTGATGACATCACTAAGCACCGTTTATAAGGATATCATTTACAGGATGATCATGGCTCTTGTGCATTATAGAGCATTATTTGACAGTAGATGACTGTTTTGTATTGCAATGTAGTCTCAATGTCATTAACAGATTGGTAGCATCAATAGTAGGAAGTCCAAAAAAAGCAAATGTTATATAGAATCACAGAGAATTCTACAGCTGTATTCCCGGTGTGCATTACAATCAAAATAAGCCTTGTTAGAAGCACCACTTAGTGTCCTACACGCTTACTTTATATTTTATTGGTGGAAAGTATGTGTAATGTAGTTTAACTCCATTAGATTTTTGTTTTTTCAAAGGAGAAGAAATCACAAAAATTAGGTTGTTTTTTTTTACAGATTTCTTAAATAAGAGGTCCTAACTTACACTCATATTTAATTTAAGGCAGCAGCAACTTCTAATGTTTGCGGTGTGGGACTCAAATTAGGGGGTCCATTTACTAAAGCGAGTTAAAAATATTCGCACAATATATAGACAGAATTTTTACCAAATATGTTATTGCCAGTTTACTAACCTGCGGTAAATAGAAATTTACTTGTGCAAAAATATGTTTTCGCCAGTTATTGCATTCGCTGAAAATAACGCTACGTGAAAATGTGCGTTGTAGGAGCAAATACCCAATGCCTTTCCTACAAAAAATATGTGTTTATGCTGTAACTTTCATCATGCTATAGAAAATATAAATTTTGGCAATATGTTTTTGGTTTCTACATAGCTCCAGCTTGAAGTTTAAATGCTGTATGGTTGTTGGGGTCACAAAAGATCCTCTGGGAGGTTCCATTAATATTTTTGGTGCTATTTTGAAGCTCTCCCTTTCATGTTCAATCCATTCTCCCAAACACCTGTATAAACATATATGCTTTGTCCACTCAGTCCACTTACTATACAGGTAAATTTTATTGATTTTAACAACACAAACAAACAAGTACAATACAATATCTTGTAGAATTACATAGGATTAGTACCGAGTCAAGTGTAAACATATACATACAGGAGAATACAGTCACTTAGAGTTGAAATTGTTGGTATAGACATGTAGGGGGCTGGTGGCATAAGTAGGGTTGCCTCTGGCTTGGGAAGATAGTTTAGATATCCAGGGGGTCCTGGGCACACTAGTCCTCCCCAAATCTTGCTAAATTGATCATATGTCCCTCTTGTCTCGTAGGTTAATTTTATGAGGGGAAAGGCGCTGACTATCAACTCTTCATCCAATGCATAACCACAGTTTTCTTGGCATAAAACATGAGCGTAAGTAACCGGATTCTGGCTGTGTTAGTGAGCAGTACCTCATCTATTCTATATAGGTATTTTTAAGACGAATTATAGTTGAGGTAGACATAGGATATTCCGCCTGAAATCCAAAAAAGTTTACTGGTATTTCTGAAAACAAGACCATAGTCTGTTTGTTTTAGTATTATTGCTTTAGGTTTGTGCTACTTGATAATACAGTCAGTGATATTTCTTATGGCCCCATCACTGCTAGAATCTAGATGTTTGAATTATACATTATACCCCGAAGAGTAATAAGAATGTTTCACCAAACTTACCTGAAGAACACTTGTCTCTAGTTTATTCTAAGATATTTTCAGAAAGGATGTATGAAACAGGTTAGCTCCCATCTGAGCCCAGATCACTTGACTGAAATCTGTATTGCTGTTGGCAAGATCTTTTACTACCTACATGCTGCCTCGTGTGTACACCAGACAGCTTAATTTGGTATGGTGTCTTTAACTATTCATGATTCCTTGTTCTCTATTTGCTGTAAGAAATCAACACTTCACCTTTATATTTAGGTTGGTATGGAGGTATTAGGGATATTTCTATTGCAGTATATGCTTAGCGTTTGATCCATATGCCACAATGATCACAATATCTGGCAACATGGATCCGTTATCGGGAAAGCTATTATCCAGAAAGCTTTTTTCTCAGTGATAATAAAACAGTACCTTGTACTTGATCCAAAATAAGATACAATTAATCCTTACTGGAGGAAAAACAATCCTATTGGGTTCATTTTATGTCTAAATTGTTTTTAGTAGACTAAGGGGGTTATTTACTAAACTCTAAATTTTTTGGGATTTATTGAACCCAGAGGATGGAAAAGTCAGAATCATAGAATCCGGCATCTAAGTCAGTGGGAGAAGGCCCAATGATTTTTTGATGTGCACTGGGTTTTGTGCAATACCCCAAAGTTTTTGGGCAAAAAACATAAGAATTCTGAGTTTTGGGGTGAAAAAATCTGAAAAAAGAACGTGAAAATCTGATTTTTTCCCTCAAATTTTCGGGAAAAATGTAATAATAAATAAGTGTAAAAACCCAAGCAGATTTAATCGGAGTTTGCAGCAGAAAATATTGAGATAAAATCGGTCTTTGATAAATAACCCCCTAAGTATTGAGATCTAAATTACGGAAAGATACCTCATACAGAAAAACCCTAGGTCCCATTCTGCATAACAGGTCCCATACCTGTAAAGCAAATTGAGTAAGATTGTTGCAAGCCAATAACACATTCCCTGATTCTGCATTCTTATTCATTATACAGTTTCTCTAACTATGTTCTATCATTTCTTTTTACTATGGCCTGTTTGCCACTGGCTATTTCCATTTCCCTTCCATACTAAGATTGTCTAAGCCTTTGCTGTACATGTCAGTGTTTCTTCCAAACCTGAGCTTTGCTAGTATTCTGTACTATTTTTGTGTTGGGACTGGGAGTAAAGATATTGATTAAATGTAGTGATAAATAATTAACATGGCTGTTACTGAGTAGTGATGGGCGAATTTGTGGCGAAAATGTGCAAAACGGCGCCGGCATATAGTTTTTGACTCCGGCGTCCGTTTTTTTTACACCGGCGAATTTTCTTGGCGGTTTTGCAAATCGCGGGAATTCGCTGCGATTTGCGCCTGGTGAATAAATTCACCCATCACTATTACTGAGGTGTAAGCATGTCTATTTTACAGAAAACAGTAAATTAATTTTTTTTCTCCTCTAAAAATTAGTTGGTTATTTTTATTTCTCTAAAACTCAAAATATTTGAGATGCATTTAATGTAAAAACCCCGAAAAACTCGAATACAAAACGTCACCAAGTAAAAGCAGTTGAGGTCCTATAAGGGTCAGGGCACACAGGCAGATTCAGGGAGATTAGTAGTAAAATAGTAGTTTGTGGGTGTGCAACAAAGTTTATTCACTCACCCTGATATATCACTTATAGTATGTGCAGTTATAATCATGTACTTTTGCCCTGAATATTCTAATAGCAAACATTTTGCAAATTTAAAGCAAATTTCCATAAATGAAATAAAATAGATGTGCATTGCAAGGACCATGGAAATATATCCAGCTCTAGACCATGTGTTATTCCATGTGTGGTCATAAAAACATTTTAGCACACTTTTACATGTGCAATTTTCTAATATACACCAGTTTAATTAATAATATTGGGGTGTCAGCAACTTACAGTATGTCAGGAGATTGTCACTAAAGCACAACTCCTTACACTTAATACAAAACTAATTTAGTTTTTTTCACCAGTTACTAACCACCAATATAACTTGCAAATTATTATGCAATGATATTAGTATTAGTGACCTTTAGTTGTAGACATTGCAGGTACCTCATTCTTGCCCTATATACGGTGCATTTATTAACGTCTGAATGTTGGATTAATATGGCTCATACCAATTTTCAGTCTGAAGAATGTATTACTTTGAACATGTTTGAGCTCTGGCTAGTCTGTGCTTGGTCCTTCAAAATCTGTGGTCCTACAGGTCTACAAAAGGGCAGTTTACAAAGGCCTAGGGCAGCAAATTTGACAGTAGCTTGAATCTCCCACCCCCCCAGTGCTGGTGATTGGTGAATAGCAGCAGCAGGGAGTAGGGGTACAAGTTGTGGGGAGGGTGCAAGAAGGTAGTGGGGGTGGTAGGTATGAATGGTCTAGGGGCACAGGTTGGAATCCGGCCCTGCAAGAGGGAACAAAACACAGCCAACAGCATTATGTTAGTCACAAACTGAAACCAAATGTTTCCAGACAGATCCCTGAATGAGAGCATATGAGAACTTCCCATAGCAGAAACTTTCTGCATTTGGAAGAGAAATTATCAAACGTACAATAACTATATTATACAGTAAAAGTGTACCGTACCAAGACAATAGCAAGCAAAATGGTGGCCTTTAGTGCTCATTCAAGAAGCAGGTGATGTGGCCTTGCAATGCTTTGCGCCTCAATAGAGGAGCAGATTAAAGCACTGGCAGGTGCAAAGTCACCCTCTACTTATCAACTTTTCATAGGGCAACAGGGCTCTATTGCACCTGACACAGGTTGGAGGAGAGAGATGAGACACCTATGTGCCTCTCTCCCCTTGTGAATACAGAGCAGCTAAATGCATACACTGCTGTATTCATAGGAGAAGTGCAGGTCCTTGTGCTACAGACCCAAGGCCACAGCTGCTGATGGAAGGGCAGTATGCAAAGTAAGAAAAACATGGCACCTGCTTTTTGTACTTTTCCCATCAATAAGTAAGCCCTTGTGGTCCACAGTCACATATGTACATTCTTATTACCTTTTTATTTTCTAATAATACCTTTTTGTTGTTCTGTGCAGTAAAAGTAAATATTTGCTGAAAGATAGAACCTCTTTGTAAAGTTTGTAGGCTTTTTTTATTCAAATTTACAGAGCCTTAGAATTGGAATCTATTTTGTCTCCGAACATGCTCAACATTCTGTTTCTATCTCGAAATGGCAACAGTATGAAAACAAATGGGGGGGGGGGTCTTATGTAGAATAACATTATGGAACAACACTTTAAGAGAGTTTAAAAAGATAACATCATAGCATAATACAGCACTGTACTCTTGTTTCCTTATTTAACAGAACTGAACACTGCAGGTCTTTATCAGTTATCAAGGAACACCCTCTTGTGGTCAAGTTACGTATGTGCTGGCTCTGATGGACGTGTGATAAAATCTATACAAAACAAACAAATGTATAGAGAAACAACATATATTCTGTTCTATAATACCAATACAAATTGCTTATTAGGCAATAAAATGCTTCAGATCTCAATGTGTTTATCATTTTTCTTCTCTATTTAGTAACCCAAAGCATTTATACATGGTATTTTAATATTTACACAAAGGTTTTTGATTGACATTTTAAATCTAGAACACTAGAGGTGTATTAAATGTTATTGTTTTGCATTTATAGTACATGCCATTATCAAGTACAAGGTACTGTCTAATTAAAGTAAAGGAATACTGTATGAACTGCTTGTCTAAATGGGACTGAATGGGAAATGTCAATACTTTTGTTGATTACAGGTTTCCAAATAAAATATCCAATAAATATAGGTATGGGATCTATTATATAGAATGTTTGGGGTAGATAAGGGATCTTTCCGTACTTTGGATAACCATACCTCAAGTCTGTTAAAAATCATTTAAACATTAAAGGGGTGGTTCACCTTAACTTTTGGTATGTTATAGAATGGCCAGTTCTCAGCAACGTTTCATTTGTTCTTCATTATTTAGTTTTTATAGTTTTCTTTAATTATTTGCCTTCTTCTTCTGACTCTTTCCAGCTTTCAAATATGTCACTGACCCCATCTAAAAACAAATGCCATGCAAGGCTATGAATTTATTGTTATTGCTACTTTTTATTACTCCTCTTTCTATTCAGGCCCATTCCTGTCTTCTTCAAATCAATGCATGGTTGCTAAGGTAATTTGGACCCTAGCAACCAGATTGCTAAAATTGTAAACTGGAGAGATGCTGAATAAAAAGCAAAATAACGCAAAAACCACCAATAAAAAAAAATAAAAACCAGTTGTAAATTGGTAAAGATCCCTCTCTACATTATACTAAAAGTTAACTCAAATGTGAACAACCCCCTAAAATAAACCCAGTAGGATTGTTTTACTACCAATATGGATTCATGCAGCTTAGTTACTCAAATACAGGATAACACATACAGGATGTGTTATTATTATTATTATTATTATTATTAAGAAAAATGAAATCAGCTTTAACAATTGGAATTATTTGATTAAAATGGGCTCTATGGGAGATGGCTTTTTCATAACAGATAACAGGTTTACAGTTAAGGAATCCCTGTATATTGTATACTGGACAGCCTCAAAATATCAGTAGTCAAAAAATGTACAGAGAACAGGTATGGGATCCGTTATCCAGAAACCAATTATATAGAAAGGCTGTCTCCTGTACACTCTATTTTATCCAAATAATAGTTTCCTTTTTCTCTGTATTAATAAAGCAGTACCTTGTACTTGATCCAAACTAAGATATAATTAATCCTTATTGGAAAAAACAGCCTATTGGGTTTAATTTAATATTTACATGATTTTCTAGAAGACCTAAGATGTGAAGATCCAAATGGCAGAGAGATCTATTGTCTGGAAAACCCCAGGTCCTGAGCATTCTTGATAACAGGCCCCATACCTGTATCACCATCTTTTGTTTTATACACTGACCCAAATGCTATATTGAAAGTATTCATATTCATTTGGCTGTAAGGTATAAGGGTATTACAGTGAGTACATAAAGGGACAATGCTGACATGGCAACATCTCACTTCCTCACTCTACAAACACAAAGACAATTAGAAAAACAAAAATCTCTACTCCCTACGAGGGGGCGGCTGGAAGAGGGTTGCGGTATTGGCGGGGTGGGGGGGCATAAGGAGTTTTTCACCAAGGGCAAGAGTGTGGGGGGGCTCTAAGGGAGCAGCTCAGGTGGGCCCAGGCCCCCCAGTTTGACCCTGCACTGGAAATATGGGGGTTTGGGTTGCATTCAGGTTTCAGGACTACTAATGTCACTAATAAAAGAAATAGTGTCAATTGCTTGGTTTCCTTTCTATATATTGCTAAAACAGTGAATTTAAATGACTAAAGGACTTTGGCAACTACAGTTGTCACGTGTATGAGATATATATATATATCTATATCTATATATATATATATATATATATATATATATATATATATATATATGTATATATATATTGGCAATATATATATAGATCATGCTTTATGTGGCGCACTTTCATCAAGATACCAAATAATATTTATACAGGTATAGGATCCCTTATCCGGAAACCCGATATCCAGAAAGCTCCGAATTACGGAATGGCTGTCTCCCATAGACTCCATTCTATCCAAATAATCCAAATTTTTTAAAATGATTTCCTTTTTCTCTGTAATAATAAAACAGTAGCTTGTACTTGATCCCAAATAAGATATAATTGATCCTTATTGGAAGCAAAACCATCCTATTGGTTTTATTTTTTAAATACATTTCTAGTAGACTTAAGGCATGAAGACCCAAATTACGGAAAGATCCATTATCCGGAAAACCCCAGTTCCCGAGCATTCTGGATAACAGGTCCCATACCTGTAAACTGAAAAACCCAACAGTATTGAGATGGAGTATTTTTCGGATTTGGATTTTTAGCAGATTTTGGGTGTGATCTCTAAAAAAAATCTCTAAAAAAAAATTTACCTCGAAAAATTTGAGTGTTTTCCTCTCCAAAAATATTCAACCAGATAAATTTGAGGTTTAATAAATGGGCCCCTTAGTCTCAGGGCATACTGTATATGCTGGGTTTATTGTAATGAACTAATTAATAAATAAAATTGACAACTGCCTTCGGATAAAAAATAGGAAAAACATGCTACCTAACTAATAAGAAGTTTGTGGAAACGCCATTCATAATTCCATAACCATATTGCTATATTTGTCATATCTTTACTGTAAGACTTTCATTTTGGTTTTACATGAAGAGAAATGCCTCCTTCTTATGCATTCCCCTGTCCCTCCTAAAAATGTTATATCAGTCTAAATTTACAGCCTCAGTCATGTTATATTGCACCAAGTCTCAGTAATAGCAATTATAATTCTCTGCGCATGAAATTAACTCTTACTCTACCATTTTTTCCTGACCAGCTCCATGCATTGACAAATAGAAAGTTAACATATTGTCTCTATGCTTTATTGTTTGATTGTTACCCCTATCGGCTGATTTTTTCATTCATCAAGGGGCACATTTACCTAGGGTCGAATATCGAGGGTTAATTAACCCTCGATATTCGACTGCCGAATTAAAATCCTTCGACTTCGATATTCGAAGTCTAAGGATTTAGCGCAATTCGTTTGATCGAACGATTCGAAGGATTTTAATCCATTGATCGAAGGATTATCCTTCGATCAGAAAAACCTTAGAAAGCCTATGGGGACCTTCCCCCATAGGATAACATTGGCCTCGGTAGGTTTTTAGGTAGCAAACTAGGGGGTCGAAGAAATTTTTAAAGAGACAGTACTTCGATTATCGAATGGTCGAATATTCAAACGATTTTTAGTTAGAATCGTTCGATTCGAAGGTCGTAGTCGAAGGTCGAAGTAGCCAATTCGATGGTCGAAGTAGCCAAAAAAAACATTCGAAAATCAAACTATTTTTCCTCTATTTTCCTCTATTCCTTCACTCGAGCTTGGTGAATGGGCCCCCAAGTGTCTGGATTGGGTTAAAAGAGATGAAAGAATAAGAGCTCTATATCACACTTTCATTTTCTAGCTTGTTTATTTTGCTAATCAAGGGGCTGATTTACTACATTTCTTTTTTTACATTTCTTTTTTTCATGAATCTTATTTCTTCAATCAAGCCCATCGGAATTATACTGATACTATTGGACCTTTTTTTAGGCAAAAGGTTTTCAGATTCTTTTTCGCTGGTGTTTTTTTTGAAAAACTATTGAATCAAATCAAGATTAGTAAAGGCTTTAGAGGTTTCCATACTGTAGCAAATGGTTCAGCATTTTAATTATTTTTTTCATACTTTTTATATTCGGGTCTTGTAATAACTTTCATAGCATTCTTGGTTTTAGAGAAATAGAGTTTAATTGTGTTTTCAAAAACCTCTAAAACCACTAAAATTGGACCTTTAATAAAAAGGCCTCTGCGTCTTAACATTTGGCAAACTATACGTGGCAAACTTTTTTTGTTTAAAGGAGAAGGAAAGTTCCAAGATTGTTTATTGCCAACAGATTAGCCACAATAGTGCAATATAGAATGCTATATTTATTCTGCAGAATGTTTAACCATACCTGAGTAAACAGCTATAGACACTGTCTCTGTTTGTTTAGGATAGCAGCTGCCATATAAGCTTGGTGTGACATCACTTCCTGGCTGAGTTTCTCCCTACTCACTCATAGCTCTGGGCTCAGATTACAGCATGAATGGGAGGAGGGAGGGGGAGAGGAGCAAACTGAGCATGCTCAAGCCCTGCTTTGGAGGTTTATGCTGAAAACAGAAAGTCTGATACAGAAGCCACAATAAAAGGAAAGAAATGCCGTGTTTCTTTTGACAGAGGACTCAGAGCAGCATTACTTTGAGGGTTTACCGGTGTATTTATATAGACCTTTCTGATAAAGCTTACTTCATTTTAACCTTTCCTTCTCCTACAAGAATTTTTTTTTATCTGCAGAGAAAATTGAAGGAAAAAAAACAGTGATGCAAAAAAATGCCAGTGAGATAAAGAACTCACATTATTTTAAACTCCATTCTACACATTCTGACCCTTTTTGAATAATAAATCAGCCCTTAAGACTTCACTTGAACATTAAACTACCCAAGTTCCCACTGTCAAGTCTAAATGCATAATTTTAGAAATAACGATCACGGAGAGGTGCCTAGGCATGCCCCCTCATTTGGCTCCTCTCTTATGTAATTGGCACATTCACAAAACAATGTCTATGTGCATGCCCAAATGGATTGGGAGGAAAATCGCACCTTAACTCTGTCACTGGATTTAGCAGCAATAGTGGCTTTTGCAGCACTTAGTTAACACGTGCCAACCCACTCCCACCCCTCAGTAATAAATCTGACTAACTCAGTCATTGCTGTATTCGTATGAAAAGGGGCATGTTTCTGCACTCCAAAATGCAGCCAACTGGTGCAATGCAAGGTGAGACTTTGCAGCCTGTGTTCTGTAAGGTAAATTACCCTTCATAGCAAGTTGGAATATAAATAATGCTAAAAGGTTTAAGAGATACTGGCACTAGTGATGGGCGAATTTATTCACCACACGCGAATGCGTGGCGAATTTGCGAGATTCGCAAAATGCCGGTGAAAATTCGCGGCAAAAATTCGCCGGCGTTAAAAAAATTTTTTACAAAAAAAAAACGGACGCCGGCGTCGTTTCACTAATTTTCCGCGCGAAATTCGCGAAACGGCGCAAATTCGCCCATCACTAACTGGCACCATAAATTAAACCAATTTTTAAATATTTCATAACATTTTCTTTGCATGCTATTTATAGTTCTGCTGTAAAAGTATTTACAAATATTTATATTGAGTTCTTGTGCCCCAACGAGATGCACACACTCTTATTAATTCATCTCATACTAAAGGTTAGTACCTTATTACAGAGGGCATGAAGGACATTGTTGTGTACTTAACATGCACTTAGTAACCACTAACCAGGAACCATGTGCTTTGTTTGAATGAGTGAAGAATGCTAATATTATCCTTTGGGGCAATTCCTCTAACTAACAGCATCTATCTTGCCACATTACAAAAGCCAATATTTAGAAGTGACAAAACAAATATCCACAGTGCATCATAAGGTACCAGACAAAATAATATCTAACAGTAAAGTATAATGATAGATATAAACTAATTTCAGATACATTGCAGTGTTTTTTTGACACAATTCACAAGGGGAAGTCACTAATGGCAGACGGATATGGTATGATTGTTTTTGAACTGTTTATGTTGATCTTTGATATGTTACATTGGGAAAGGTACTATTTCTGTATGCGCATTAAAATCTAGAATTGTAATACAATAAGGTAGGAAAAATATTGCAGCTGCTTACATAGTTTCCCTTAATGAGCATTGTGTATCAAAGAAAATGCTAAGAACCTATGAGTTCAAATCATATTCACAAGTAGTAGGATAGATTCTGTGTTTTATAGGTGTCACTCTGCTGGTTAGGCGTGTGAAACATGAACAGGATTGTTATCTGATTTAAAATAAATCATTGTTCTGTCAATTAAATATTAGTTTTTAATTATATGGGGAAAAGTGCTTTTCTCAAAATTGATGCAATAAATGGTACAATACTGAAGCTGATTTTATCAAGCAAAGGGCATAAATAGTTTCACATTTGACATCATCAATATAGAGAAATTTAGATTATTTGAATTATTAGGATCCCTAACTTGATGATATGTGGGAAGGAAGGAAAGCAATGGATTGAATACTGAACCATCTGCCGGCACATTGGGCTGGGGTTGGAATGCTAATTCCCATATAAAGGTCAATAAAGGATCCCTCTCCTTTTTTCCTTTCTACTTAAACCCAGTTGATAAATTCCTTTTGAACTCTCCATGCGTCCAAGTTGGAAAAATGGACGGTGAGCGACTTTGAGGTGTAATGAAGTTTAAAGCTTCATACCTTTGTTCCGGTGGAAGTTGCTCCAAGAAAAAGAGTGTAAAAAAAATTACGCCATGTTTTAATCTGTTTTTTTTACTTGGCGATTCTTGGTTATGTGTAGTGAATTATTCTGCTGTTTTTTTACACCACATAATAATTATGCCCCTGAGTCTGCTTGGATTGTTTTGCATCCAATAAGGATTTATTGTACAGGTATAGGATCCCTTATCCGGAAACCCGATATCCAGAAAGTTCAGAATTATGGAATGGCTGTCTCCCATAGACTCCATTTTATCCAAATAATCCAAATTTTTAGAAATGATTTCCTTTTTCTCTGTAATAATAAAACAGTAGCTTGTACTTGATCCCAACTAAGATATAATTATTTCTTATTGGAAGCAAAACCAGCCTATTGGGTTTATTTAATGTTTATATGATTTTCTAGTAGACTTAAGGCATGAAGACCCAAATTAGGAAAGGGGTCACGCCCCGAAACGTTGCATCCGCAATAAACGAGCAAGGTTTAACCTGCTCACCCATGCTGTGCCGGTGTGTCTTGTTCCAAATTAGGAAAGATCCATTATCCGGAAAACCCCAGGTCCCGAGCATTCTAGATAACAGGTCCCATACCTGTATCTTAGCTGAGATCAAGTACAATGCACCGTTTTATTAGTACAGAGAAAAAGGAATTTTTTAAAACATTTTAATTATTTGATTAAAATTGAATCTATGGGAGATGGGCTTCCCTTAATTTGGAGTTTCTGGATATTGGATCTCATACTTGTAGTAGGTTTGTAATAAGCAATAGTAGCAAATTATAAACAATGTAATAGAATTTCAACCCATAAACTAATTGCATTCATACATGCTGCTTGTTGATTGGTTGCTGTGGAATACTAGACCAGGTATAAGATTTTTGTTACCCCTGGTTAATTTTGTTTCCAAACATTGTGGCAGTAATTGTGCTACTTATAATAGAGCATACATTAAAAAACCCAAATTATTTTTGGGTTATATAATTATATTGCTACAATTTATTGTTATATGAAAAATGTATTTTCATTTATATATGATTTTCATTTATATATGATATATATCATATATATGATATAAATATAGACTATTGTCTATTATATAGACAGTATTTAAAAAGGTTATCCAAAATAGCTGAAGTTTCAGTAGAAAATATTTGTTAAGAAAGTGATTTAGAGATTTGCTATACCCATAAATCAAATGTAGTGTAATGTTGACTCCATTGCTATTTTGTGAAAATGACATCAAATGGTTATTCCATGATTAATGGTGAATGGATAAAAGAAACCCTTAGGGGAATGTGAAGCAAGACTAAGTAATATGGAAAAGAATAAGATTACCCATAATCTTTTTTTATCTTCGTCTAGAAGCCCTCACCATGCATTTACATGTCAAATTCAACATTTTAAAGTAGTATAGCATAATTTTACTTAAATAATGTAAAATGTTTGAGTCACTCATATATCAGTCGTTTTTAATTAGTTAATATTGTTTCTAATGAATTGTGTACTTGTAATTTAGGTTGTTTCAAATTAATTAGGTCTAGGTTTTTACTATTTCTGGCATGGCCGGAACTAGGGGTAAGCAGAAGAGTCAGCTGCCTAGGGCGCAATGATTGAGGGGCTTTGGGCAGCTACCTCTTCTGCCTAACCCTAGACCAGATGCACCTACCACTCAGCTTGCATGGTCCTCCATCAGCATGTACAAGCGTGTGCGTGAAGTCACCACACATGCGCATGTGAGCAACAGGGGAAGGAGGGGGGCGAGATGGCCGGCTGGGTTGCCTAGGGTGCCTCTGATTTCTGGTATTTAACTGTCAGGGCTGCAAGACCTTCAGGACAAGGAAACAGGGACTTAGGAGGAACCAGAAACTGGGGAACAGGCAAAGATCAGTAGCTTGCTAACAAAGGGATAAAGCAGGGTTAAAGTCCACTTTGAAGCACAGGTCAGAGCAGGCAGTATTCAGAAAACAAACTAGGGATCAGTCACAAGAATTTGAGAACAAAAGATATGCCCTCAGGGACTAGCAGAGAAGACCTACAATCAGACCATGGCATTGTGCATTATAATCCTCTCACCCTGGTCCTCAGGCCTTTGGTGTTATCAGTTCTCCTGATCCTCAGCCAAAATACACTTATGTCACTTACTTACATGGATTTTCAGGGTGGTGAATGCAGTTCCAGTTCTCTTTTTCACATTGCTCTTCTTTCCTGTCACATTTACTTTTTACCTTTTTTTCAAATTTAAATCCTGATTCTGTTTCTTCTTTTGTAATAGCTTCTAGCCTCCTCCTTTGAACTACAGGAGTGAACAGAAAAGCCAACTATACAAAGGCCAATGCTTTTATCTGGTCTTGACCAAAATCTGACCCTCTCTATATTTAGTTGAGATCACTTATTTTAAACCAGTCTAGTCTCTTGTGCCTTTTAATTTCCTTATAAATTGAAGACGATCGAATTATCTTGATTCCATTCATTCCTCCTTCAATCTTTCCTTTAATGCTAATGTTTTAATTAATACATAATATCCTTCTGTCTTCTAGAGTTGCCTCCCATGATCTCTTGCAACCCAAGAATGGTCAATGTCAAACCCCCACATTAACCTGAACATTTGAGATTGAAGGTTGGAGAAACCATGTTCACAGGATAACTTTTTCCATTATACTACTAAGCTTCAAATCTGCCTCACCCAGGCTAAATTAGATTACCATAACACATTCATAAACAATTACAAACCCAATTCACCACTCTTGTTTTCCATATTCAGTATTCTTCTACATCCTGCACCAATAGAATTACACATTTGTTTACAATTTCCTCTGTAAATATTGTCTATAATCTTCCTTTTAACACTAAACCCTAACTCCTGCAAAACACTGTGTTCAAGCTTTACTGATTCTGTACTGAATCTGTACTGAACTGGTTGTATTTGGCACTGTTAAATATTCCCATTTTAATACCAACTTCCTTCTAAGTCAAATTCTTTTAGATGGATGTTGACCTGTACAGCTTTATGTAAAGTTGTACTCAGAGTTTTCCATTTCCATAAACAAATTCTTTGTTTCATATACATGATCAACTGAATTTTGGTTCTCTACATAACTCTTAAACCAATCCTTCTTACTTTTTTATTCTAACAAAACCTCAGAAGTAGTTATTCTTTGTGTTGTGGTTCATCAAGGCTATTCACTCTTTTTTTTTATGGTTATGTTTGGGAAACCTCAACCATTTTTTTGTATTTTTTAAATGTCTTTTGCATTGGGATTATTTCCAGATATAATTAGGTAGCCCTTCAGTAATCTCTAAATTCCAGGTCTGGGTATGTCTCCTTTCAAAGCACTTGCTACTCCATACATTACTTTACCTCTTTACACATCTCCATGTATTTCTAGATGTCTCCTCTGTCCCTCACAGACCAATAATCTTCTCATGTCACTTACATCCACTCTAGTCTCCTAGCTTAAACATTTCTATCTTGCTACTACTGCTTCTTGCCCCTTCCAAGTGATTCCCAGTGCTTATATATACACACATACATATACTGACCTATTGATTCCATCACACAAATAGATCTTGTGATAACTATAGCTCTGGACATTATATTATACATTTTTCCTAGAATTTATCTAAAATGCCACCACAACATCATCAGACAGGGCTTTCCACATATTCACTGCCCAGACCATGAACAGTCATTTGCGTTGCTTCAAGTGAAAGTTCTGCTCCTCAAGTCTAAATGGGTGGTCTCATGTTCTTTGTTCTTTTCAATGTGAAAAAAGATACCCCACAACTTGTCTGTAATGATTTACCCCCACAACACCAACTATGATATCTTTCAATTTTCCATTCCTAACCTTGTTTTTAAAAACTCATTAAGTCTGTCTAGCTCATGAAGTCTCTTTGTAGATACTGAATAAAAATGCTTGTGTTGTTTATTCACACCAGTATTCATCGCAGGCATATTACAGTTAACATTGCTATCCCTGAGTAAATTATCAGACAAACCCTGTCTGGGCTCATTGCCAGAAGCAACATCAGTTCTGTGTAAGTTATTATATCTGATACTTAGCTAACACTTGATCTCATTATTGTTAAGGTCTAGATTGGCTCTTAAATGGAGATTCTCTGTCCCACTTGCATGCGTTTATCCTGGTAAAATGTGAAGATGACAGAGATTAGAGAATACATTTTCAAAGAGGTTATTGAAATACAATCTATTTATGTTATTAAATGTTTTCCATATGAAACTAAACCTACAAGCTCTCACACAAATTGATTCTTTATAACTGACACCTTAAACTGGTAACAAATATACATAAATAGTTAGGCTATAAAAAGACACAAAGCTATCAAGCTCAACCCTTTGTTTACACAGTCTTTATATAGTTCCCAGATGATACAGAAATAAAAATCCAAGTCAACAGTCTGCAACCCAATTGCATCTTGCCTTAAAGGCAGAAATGAAAATCATCAGATCAGTTCTTAGATCAACAACGTACAATAAATAACTGAAGCTGAACTATGAAGTGTCCATCAAGTTCAGACATTTGCTGAAACTATTATTTGATCTCAGGGAAGGTGTCTCAAGTTTGTGTCAGAAGAAAAAAAATATCCTGGCTTTGAAAAGGCAATGGGATAAATCCCTAGATCAACATTTTATTTAATATTGTTTATACCAATAGGTTCTATTTCTCACTGGATAAAATGACATACAATTTTTTTAAACTTTATCTTGTATGTTTGCAGAGTGCTTTAGATTAACACTTGAAAATACATACAAGCAGGTTGATTGACTTCTGATTAAACTGTCCATAATGTGTGCATTGTAGGGACCTTAGATTGTAAGATCCACTGGGACAAGGACTGGTGTGGATATTGAACTATTAAGTATTAAGTTGGTATTAGTGCTGGGAATTTATGTGGGAAAAAACTATTTGAGATGACATAATCCTATTCCTGGGCTTCCAGATGTCTAGAACACCGTTTTCCCCTTATTCTTTTGACATTTCCAAATCCCTCCCTCTTCCTCTCTCTGTTTCTCTTTCTGTCATATTGAAAGAGTTTAGCCACCTATTGTAAAGAAACAGTATTCAACCTTTACCAGATGACATTACTGCCTGCTTTAAGAAGAAATGTTGGAAGTAGATGTAGGGCCTACTGTGAAACGGGCAAGTTATTATTTTACTTTGCTTCTGAGATGTTTCATAACATGTATGTTAGGAGCTGAATGCTGTTATGTTTTGTTGCATGCAACATTGGAATCTGAAATAACCTGTTCACCACTGGTGATTATGAAGAAGAACTAATGACATAACCTGGGGACAAACAAAAGGGAGGGGAATGATCAATACTAATTCCCTGGTCCCCTGTTTAATAAATAATTTAGTATCTGTGCAAGTGCAGGGGTTGTTCGTTACAAAGTTATGATCATAAAATTGGTAAGTCACCACCATACCACATCAAGGTAAATGTCATATGATGGTTCCTAACTATTTATTTCCAGTCATAGTATTCAAAGGCTGACACCTCCCTGAATTTGCTGGGGACCAAGCATTGCAACATTTTCCCTTTTATGCTGTACCCCTTTGAAAATGAGCCTTTGTATCTCTTGGTAGCCAATTACAAATTGGTGAATTATTTACATAAAGTCCTGAGAAAGATCAAGGTAGATAAATATGATGAATAAAATGACACCAACCTAGATAGAAAAAGAGTGGCAGAGAGAGATATATATATGAACAGAGAGAGATAAAGTAAAAAGTAACATACTCAGAGACAACCCCATGCCTGCTCATACCTAGAAAAACAGATTAAGCAATCTAAGTGCATGGTGAAAGACTTGTCATAGAATTGTCATACCTTCAAACATTGTAGGAGCTTAGAACTTCAAGATCCGTCTCAGGCCACTGTTCTTGTGCAGTATAAATCCAGCTCTTTTTAATCAGCATCACCCTTCACTACATAATTATAAGTGCAATATATATAACATTTTCTGAGAAATGTGAAAGCTACAAAGTGGCTTTGTTCACTTCATGATTAGGCAGCACCCACCTTTCCTTGAATGAAAGGACAATAGGAAGAAACACAAATATATACTGTTATATAAAAGACAGGCATGTCTCTTCTAATGTTAACAAATCCATAAAGTTGTAAGAACTAAATAAAAGAATGTTAGTGCTATGAGCAAAAACATAAATCATTGCAATTAATGTCTAGATTTGTTCAAAGGCAGACTTGACATTTGCAAAAATAACCATCTTGCTAGGCTTAATTGACTTTTCCTTTTTTTTTTCCGTTGTTGTTGCGGAAATCTTTAGGCTTTTTATAAGAACAATTATTCCTGTGCAATGTATTTTATACCATAAAAATCTAAATAATTTCATAAAACATACCCAGCCAAGATGAACGTCAGAAATATGCATCGTTAAATCCTGGTTTATCTTCTTCAGACATCATTATAGCAAAACATGGATATTGCCTGCAAATCTGAAGTAGCACTAATATTACAGCAATAATTCTCATCTTGTTATCTTTAGGAATATATATATACATTATTACTACACTTACCAAACCATCAATGTCTTAATAAAAGATCGATTTTAAATAATTTCCTAAAGAGGTCTCAGGCATAATGAATATAATGAAAATTAACACACTATGAGACGCAGAAGAAATGAATTCATGATAATGGCAGAAGCAGTTTTCAGATTAACATTTTTTAAAAATTGATCTCATAATCTGGTAAAGGGAATTATTTTTTATCTACAAGAGTTTAATGACTGTAGAATGATGGTATACGATTCTCTCTACGCTGCTTCCCTTCTGCTATTAGCACTATGGTAAAATGAATAGTAAATAATAATTCAATAATTTTTTTTGTGTCTTTACAATATGATCTATGGCCTTTAGGTTGCTCTTGAGATGGAAAGGAAATAGAACTTCACTGCATGTGATGTATATGAGCTCTGATTATTTTATCTACTTTTAAAGTAAAATAATATTTTAGCAGTGGTGGTACATTGGTAACATTGCTGCCTTGCACATTTGGGAGCCTGGGTTTGTGTCTGACTATCCACAAGACAAGTTCTCCCTAGGCCAGTTATGTTTCCTCTGGATACTCCCGTTTCCATTTCACACTACAAAAACATACAGGCAGGCAAATAAATTGTCTTGTTATGGAAATCACCCTAGGTCATGTATGATGTATGAATGGGATAGGGAAGCTGGATTATAAACTCCACAGGGGCAGGGGCTGATGTGAATGATGAGCAAACTCTGTAAAGCACTATAGTACATTTCTGCTATGTAGTACAGTATATAAATACAGAATAATAATTAGTGTCCCACCATCTATGTGCATGGTATAATGATAGAGGTGCCCAGGGACTCACCTGCCATAAGAAGAGATGACTAACTTTCCCGAGGTGACAAAATCCCACTGATGGAAACTCATATCTGAAATAAAACCCAAGGGCAAGTTCACACCTGGCTTTTGGTAACGTCTGTAGCCAACTCATGGTCATTACTGTAATTCGGACTTAACGTCAGTTCGACCGAGCCTAACATCTTGTAATGAATTTATAAGTAACTTTTCCCTCATTTGTTTGTCATCTAGACTATGTATAGATATTGAAATGATTATAATTAAGCACAAATAAACCCCTGGTGCAGGGAGGCCACATTGTGTGGTCTGGTTGTTTAAATCTTTAACAAATGGGTTATTTGGTCACAGTCTCTAAAAGGGGCTATTGATCATAGTCCTATCTATATTCCCATTGTACATACCTCTTCACTTCTCTTCAATATATTTTTAATATTTAATCACTGTCTTTCCCACCCACTTCAAATGCTTGCAAAACCCGGTACTGCATAAATTAACACCAGATTTTCACCACACATTACATTAGTATATTTTGCTATCCTCCCTTACTTTCTGTCCCACCTTTCTTCTCTTTCTCTTTTCTGCTTTTTCAGCTCCACCAGCGGATGCCTCAACAACCTACACTATGTCTACCTTTCTTTCTTCTCCCACACAGAAAGGCTTATTACTCATTTAATGATTAGTGGCCATTTTTATGTTGGGCCTCTTCTGCCTTGACCTCAGGGCTGAGTAACACCAATAAAAAACCTGGTGGACCCCAGCCTTTTGGGCCCATGCCAGTTCCTGCCTGCCCTCTGAACTCCCCCTAGCCCTGATTGTGGCACCAACATGAGAACAGGGACACAGGGGTGTGTCACAGGGGGCTTGCAACTGGGGTGGTTGTGACTGGGATGGGGGCCCAGAGTGGGTTTGCAAATGGAGTGGGGGGCCCAGAGGGAGTTGCAGCTGGGGAGGGGAGCTCAGAGGGAAGTAGGGACCCCAGTGGAAGAAATCCTGGTGGACTTTGGACCATCCAGTCCGACGCTGCTTGACTTCAAACAATGGATAAGCAATTGTCACTTTTTAAGCAGAAAACTCAGCATTTAATTATATTCTGCTGCAAGATAATAATTTTATGTTCTATTATTAACTTCCTTTACTATTTTTCCCTTTCTCTTATATTAAACTTATCTTAAATCTTTCTCTTATCCTAAGCTATAGACAACAATACTGAGATGGTAGATCAAATTTTTGTCATAAAACACTTTAAACTGGATCTGCAGAGTTAGGTGCTGTGTTTATTTTGACTCTGCATTTCACCCACACAGAGGCAATTTTTTTTTTTTTTTGGAGGAGTGATCCTACTGTATAATAGGAGTAGGGATAATAAAAGTTCTGTGACCATATAAAGGCACAAGGGGAAGGTAGAGTGCATTTATATAGACCGTATACCTGTATTTGACAAGAGGGCACCATTTTTATAATACACGTTTCAATGAACTATAAAACTGATTACATACAGTAACTAAGCACCAGTTATAACTGATGGCATCACTAAGTACCATTTTAATTAGCATGGTTCTTCTCTATTATATCCTTATAAAATGAGTCAATATGCCTTCGTAAGAAAACAGCGCCCTTGCAAAGTATATTCGGCTTTGACAAATTCACTCATTTTACCGAAACACAACTTTTATATAGCTTAAATATAGTTTTCTTAATTTTACATTAGAGAAAACCCCTGTTTTTTATATAAGAGGAAAAAAATAGTATTCTGGTTTCTTAAGTATTCAAGTCCAATGCTTTAATGTTTTGTAGAGCTAACTTTTGCACTAATAGCAGCTTTAAGTCTTTGGAGATAAGAATGTACCATTTTCCTCGCTGTTCTGGAATGGCATTGGCCCATTCTTCCATGCAGATTTGCTCCAGGTTTTTCTGAATTGGTATTCCAGAGAACTAAATTTAAGTGTAAGATTTGTCATTCAGTAAAATGAGAGAACTGGTGAAGCATTGTGGAAATGTGTAAGGCATTGCATTTAGAAATTCAATAGAACTGTACTATCTTAGAACGGATTAATAAAAGAGAAAATGCTGAAGTTTTATCAGGTATAACCTTTATAACTCTGCTTGTCAGTTTTTCCATTAGAGACCTCATAAGCAGCCCTTGCATATCAGTCACATTGTACCTTGACAGGTTCAACCTTCCCAAGTGGCTGAAAACACCGTCTTCAATGCAGCCTATTGACCAAAGCAATAAGCCATTCTATATAGTGTATTAAAGTCATTTTCCACATGCTACCTCAGCATGACCCATTGTTCATGCCGGCGCCTGCTGACCATGGAAAACCAGCATACACTAAATTGCTACACTTTAGACCGTTACACCGGTTAAGCAATGAGTCCCCAACTGAATTGTTTTCTTCCTGCCTGGTATAAAAGGCATAGCGATTATCACAAATGCTCCAGATGCAATTTTTAACTGTCAAAACAACCTACACATCATTTTAACATTTAAAATGTATATTGGCTGCACTTTGTAGATGTGTATGTGCAATTGTAAACAATGTACAATATGAATTCAGTCTAAAAAGCTGCATTTATATCTGTAGAATTACCCATTATTTTTCTGTGGTTTTTGTGACTCCAATTTCAATCGATAGATTAGGCCTTTGCATATTGTCTGCACAAATGAACCACAAATAAATTCATAAGTCATAAGTTAATATTGTTATTAGATGTTTCCTTATAACCACATTACAGAACAGATCCTCAGCAGTTTTTATGAGAACTGGGAAGACTGGAGAGAAAAGAATTGGTACTGTATATAACAGCTATTCTAACAGGCTTATGATCCCTGATCACTAAGGGGCAGATTTACTAAGCTCGAGTGAAGGATTCGAATTAAAAAAACTTCGAATTTCAAAGTGTTTTTTGGGCTACTTCGACCATCGAATGGGCTACTTCGACCTTCGACTACTACTTCGACTTCGAATCGAACGATTCGAACTAAAAATCGTTCGACTATTCGACCATTCGATAGTCGATGTACTGTCTCTTTAAGAAAAACTTCGACCCCCTACTTCGGCAGCTAAAAGCTACCGAAGTCAATGTTAGCCTATGGGGAAGGTCCCCATAGGCTTGCCTGTGATTTTTTGATCGAAGGATATTCCTTCGATCGTTGTATTAAAATCCTTCGAATCGTTCGATTCGAAGGATTTAATCGTTCGATCGAACAAATAATCCTTCGATCGATCGATCGCAGGATTTGCGCTAAATCGTTCGACTTCGATATTCGAAGTCGAACGATTTTAGTTCCTGGTCGAATATCGAGGGTTAATTAACCCTCGATATTCGACCCTTCTTAAATCTGCCCCTAAGTATTGTGCATGTGAAATATTCATATATAGATTCAGCTGGACTAGAAAAACAAATGTCTTATAGTAAGAATTTGCCATCACTACTTGCTCTAATGAAAAAATTGGAAAGGAAATGAATAGAAATGTATAATAAATCAGTTCTTTCAACTAGGGATGCACCGAATCCACTATTTGGGATTCGGCCGAATCTCCGAATCCTTGGAGAAAGATTCGGCCGAATACCGAACCGAATCCTAATTTGCATATGCAAATTAGGATCGGGAAAGGAAAAAGTGGAAAAAAATCTTCTTTTGGTGACGAAAAGTCACGTGATTTCCCTACCCGCCCCTAATTTACATATGCAAATTAAGATTTGGATTCGGTTCTGACAGGCAGAAGGATTCAGCTGAATCCGAATCCTGCTGAAAAAGGCCGAATCCTGGCCGAATCCCGAACCAAATCCTGGATTCGGTGCATCCCTACTTTCAACCTCTAGTGCTTATGTAGAAGCACAACCCCCTTTAAGTACTCTAAAAATGAATAGGAGAAAGTAATATATAAAATGGTCTTTTTGACCATTTTCAGACTTAGGGGCAGATTCACTAAGCTCGAGTGAAGGATTCGAATGAAAAATACTTTGAATTTCGAAGTATTTTTTTGGTACTTCGACCATCGAATTGGTTAAATTCGTTCGAATTCGAACGAAATCGAACGAATCGAACGAAAAATCGTTCGACTATTCGACCATTCGATAGTCGAAGTACTTGCCCTTTAAAAAAAACTTCGACCCCCTACTTCGGCAGGTAAAACCTACCGAAGTCAATGTTAGCCTATGGGGAAGGTCCCCATAGGCTTGCTAACCTTTTTTTGATCGAAGGATTTTCGTTCGATCGTTGGATTCAAATCCTTCGAATCGTTCGATTCGAAGGATTTAATCGTTCGATCGAACGAAAAATCCTTCGATCGATCGATCGAAGGATTAGCGCTAAATCCTTCGACTTCGATATTCGAAGTCGAAGGATTTCAATCCGAGGGTCGAATTTCGAAGTATTTTTAACTTCGAAATTCGACCCTTAGTGAATCGGCCCCTTAAACGTCTCCTTCCCTGTTTTTGTGACCATGCATAGTATATGTAATAAAATGGTGCATTTTTTGCATCAAATGATTTACCAAAACTCCAGAGCAGGTGTTAATGCAAACCTTTGCGATAGTGAGCAATGTAATATTCTCCAGCAAATGATCTGACATTGCAAGCAGCACTATAAAATTCACAAAAATATGATTTTAAACATTGTGATTTTAATTACACTCACCCTTAAGTATTTGGTAAACAAACCCAGAAGTCATTCACGCATTTGGTTCACTCCTACAGTTCCATCTTCATATGAGGACTATTTGTTTGCAGAAAATCCACCTAAAAGTATAGTAACAACAACCATTGTAGCATTGGAAGGTAGGCAGTAATGTAGGATGAGATGGAAGGTGGCTCACAATTTTGGGCCCACTACTTCATTAGCCATGAGGATGGAAAGGAGAAGTAAAAAACAAACTCCCCTTTGGGGTCTCTGCTTGATGATTTTGAGAGCAATGGGTTAAATTTGCTGCATCCAAAATGCTGAACTTTTGTTGCAGGATACTTAACCTGTGAAGCTCTCTATAGATGCCTATTTGTCCCTAGATAAAAATTGCTAATAACCTGTCACGAATCAGCACCCAGAATCCAGAACCAATGCTAGGCTCCCTGGTCTTGGTCCTTACTTCTGCCTTTAACAGCCACCTTTCACCTCGGGAGGAACTCTCGGCTAATTGGATGCTGCCAGGTCTTATAAAGAGAGGAGCCAAGCGAGGATTCTGGACGAGCAGAGGGGCACGATCATTAGCAAAGTCTTTTGGGTAGAAGGTCACGGTACAGGGGTTAGGCAAAAGTGTGGTAAGACAGGCAGAAGTCGGTTCAGGCTGAATTCAATCAAAGTCGGACAGGCAAGGTTCAAAACCAGAGGAGTAGCCAAACAGGCACGGGTCAGATAACAGAGAATAACAAGCCATGGTCAGGATCACAGAAGTCAGGAGAAAGTCAGGCAGGCAGGGGTCAAAACAGGAATCAACAGACAGAATATAACAGGGATAGCACCCAGGAACTCACAAATGGAACCAAACAAAGGGCAGTGAAAGGCCCCATTAAATACCTTTAAAACCCGTGCCATTGACGTCATGGGGCAGGCGACGTTGCACACAGAAACCCAGGAAGTGCGCGCCGCGTGCACCCCAAGGCATTCACACAGCAGCAGACCAGGAGGAGACATTGTTCGGCGGGCATCCCCGCTGGCCCGCTAGATCACCAGTGTGAGTGTTTATTACATAACCTGCAAGAAAGTAAATCATTAGTAAGTAAAACATTACAAAAACATCAAACTATGACTTCTTGAAGCATATTGCATGTTCTGCTTTAGTTGCATCATACATTAATATAAGGGTCATTTAAAAGGCTGGCTCACATTTAAGTTAACATTTAGTATGTTATGGAATGGCCAATTCTAAGCAACTTTTAGTTTTTGAATTATTTGCCTTCAGCAACCAGATTGCTGAAATTGCACACTGGAGAGCTGCTAAATAAAACACCAAATAATAAAATAAAAAACACAAATAAGGAAAAATGAAAAACAATCGCAAAGTGTCTCAAAATATTGCTTTCTACATCATCATCTTAAAAGTTATTTTAAAGGTGAAAAGCAGCTTTAAGACCTCTGAGGCAATGTGCAAAAAAACAGGTGAAATTCAATGCCTTTGTCTACTGCAAAACTGCCGCAGGTCTCTGTACTCCAAAAGCCATGTGACTTTACAGCAGAAGAAAAGAAAGGCTAGGGCAAATATGTCAATACAGTTTCAGTATTTATGAACAATGCAAGTTCTTACCAAAGAGATTTGTTTTTCTTATGGCATGCCATGTATTTGCAAGAGCAGCAAATTACTAGCAAACCACTGGGCTAGTCCTGCACACATCTACACATCATACATCTACAACTGCTGTACTGTAGCCTCTAAAGGTTGACATCAAGTTGCCAGTTCTAACATATACCCTAGGTGTTTATAAAGTGCAGACACACACTATCACACAAATATGTTCATGTTCGAAATTTACATAGCCTTTTCAAAAGAAATTTTTGCTGTTTACAGTGTATTTGCTAGTACTTATACATAGCTGGAAATGTCTCTGTTTTAGACATTGCTTCTGCCGACCTCTACATTTTTGGAGTTGAGAACTGAAGTGTATTTCATGGCCTTGGGAATCCCTGTTGCTGACAGAAGCTCCCCTTGGACTGTGATAGCAATGACTCTACCACAAAAAAAGAGGCCAGAGCAATTTACTATTCTGAAAGTGCAACATTGCAAAACCCTCACCATACATCTACCTATACAGATTGTTTCACTTTCTACAATTGCATAACATATGGTACATTTACACCACAAGCTAAGATCATATTATTCATGCTTTCCACACAGCCATATAGTAACGTCTTCTGAATTATGCAAAACAATAGTAAATGGCATAAAATGAGTCTTAAAAAATAATAGGTTTATAAAACCCAAAGTATTAGCACAGCGGGATGAAGCTGTTAAACCATTACATCAGATATCCATGTTTTGCTCTAAAGTTAAAAAATGTAATTTCCGTTTTGTTACTTCTGTACTGTATTCAATAATGGCATGCACAGATTTTTTTATTTATTTGATTATTAAAATATTATTATGGATTTAAATCTACTACAGCTATTGCCTGCCCATAGTAGGTACATACAAAATCAAAAGCTAACAGAATGTGTAATCACGTGTATCATAAAGCATGGCCACCAACCTGTTCACTTTGCAAATGCAGCCATAGTGTAAATGTCTCTCTTTTTTTTAATATTTCTGATTCTAAAACATATACAAGTTTACAGAGTTTAAGTGCCATGTGATAAAGAGATAATAGGAAGGAGGTCCCTGCCCTGTAGAGCTTAAGGTCTAAGTGGGCGGATAACATACAGACATAAATTGTAGGGGAAAAGTGCACAAGGTTAAGGTATTGTCCCTTAAATGTCAAAACGTAGAATCTGAGGTTTTTTTTTGAAGAGTGTTCCTTATGGAAGAATTCAGGGATGGAATTCCAGAGGTAAGCAAGCAAGATTGAAAAGTTCAAGACAAGAGTTGAATGTGGATGGTATGAAAAGAGTTTAAGATTAATTGCAGGGGAAGAGAGGTAGGAGTCAGGGAGACTGGTAGGTAGGAGATTACAAAAGTCTAAACAGGATGGGATAAGAACACGTATTAGTGTTTTAGCTGTGATTTTTAGGGATGGGTGAATTTGACCCGTTCCGTTTCGCCAAAAATTCGCCGCCAGCGAAATGTCGCCGACGACAATTAAAATCTATGCGCGTCAAAAAAAAAATTGACGATTTTTTTTTGACGTCATGTCATCAATAGTAGTGGTAAAAGGAAGAGAGGGCTAGGTTTTACCATGAGCTCAGTTTTAGCCAGGTTGAGGTGGCATTGGTTCATCCAGGAGGAAATAGCTAAAAGGCAGATTTAGTAAGTTCCTTGTTTACTCTTCTTTGTGCTTGGTTGTGTAGCTTTTACCTTGGCTTGTTTATGAACAATAGCTACCTGTTGCAAACTGTGGCCTAGATACAGACTATGCCTTCTCCTGCCTGCTTAAACCTGGCTATCATTGTCATGTTATTTTGCCCCATGCTTTCTCACCGATCTGCTTATTTCAGGGTAGTTAGGTCTCTGTATGCTTCACAGAGTGGCTGGGGCATGAAATAAGTATTGGTGAGCACAAGTACTTGAAGAGTTCTCCATCTTTACTGAAGGAAAGCTCTACAACTCTATCTTGGCTTCAACCTTACCAGTGCTTCATACTTGTGTGAAATAGCCATAAGATTGGCTGGTTCAATTTCTCTTACAATATCCTTTTACCTCCCCAGCTAAAAGAAAAGAAAAAAAAAGCATTTTAAATATATATGTGGATGACACATTTTATCCATCTTATTACAGTTATTAGACCATGATTATAAGATTTCATAATGGAATCTCAGGTTAAAGCTTCCTAGACTACTGCCATCAGTCTAATATATATTACTGTAAGCCTGCAAATTGCCTAATCAGTAATATATTCTTTTTGGTGAAAAGTGACAAATAAAATGAGTAAGTCAGACATATTTGGTTCTTATGCTTATTTCAGTACTTAATATCATACTGTAGGATCTCAGTGTTAGCTAATCTGGCTCCCAAGTAAATTTATCTTTTGAACACTGGATTTTTTCCCTCAAGCTAAGAAGCAAATATATTCTCATTGTCTTCTGTCTGTTATGCTGTACATCTTCATATTTCCAGAATCTTGTTTCCATGGTTTTTCAATGCAGAACATAAATGTTTCCTTGTTCCAGGTATCTGTTGTCTCCTTTACTTGAAAAATGAGACTCTAGACCAATATTTTACAAACTGATACTGTTAGACAAACAATGTTATATTGTTTGCTGCTAAAACCTGATGGTTATAGCACAGATGCATGTGTTATACATCATGTGTGCTCTAATAATCTGTTTCACAAGAAAACAATATATGTAATATGGTAGAAACAAAATAAGCATCCAGCAGAATCTTTGCAATTGTTTAATATGAAACATTAAGATATATAGGTGCACAGTATTCCATTGATGCTTTAATCATCCCCGTGTTTTGAGAGAGAGCTTTGGTTCTGTATGCCAATTTCTTGTGGTTTCATTCTATTGGAGCACAAGACTCCTTATTGCCATGTATGAAAAAGCAATGTAAGGAAAATGTTAATAATAAATTAATTATTCTGATTAGAAATGGTGCATGCGTTTGTGAATATATTTGCAGTTATTTTGTGCTTTTATGGTGAGGAAAAAGTATTTATTGGGGCAGAAGGTAACTTTTTACCCATATAAGAATGTAGGGCCAATTTACTAACATTTGTATTTCGTTCATTGTCACAAATGGTATTTTCTGCACAAAATATAGTGCTTTATTTTAATTACTGTAAACCACAAAAAATTTATAATTTATTAAATGAAAAAAACACAAAAAAACATGAAAAACACAAAAAAACATGAAAAACACAAAAAAACATGAAAAACACAAAAAAATTGCCATATAAAAGCTTTCGGAGTCACGTAGAAGTCAATTAGATTTGTTCTTTTCTAATTGTAAAATCTTTCTGTAATTCAAGATTTAGGGCCGATTCACTAACTTCGAGTGAAGGATTCGAAGTAAAAAAACTTCGAATTTCGAAGTTTTTTTTTGGGCTATTTCGAACTTCGACTACGACTACGACTTTGAATCGAAGGATTCAAACTAAAAATTGTTCGACTATTCGACCATTTGATAGTCGAAGTACTGTCTCTTTAAAAAAAACTTCGACCCCCTAGTTCGGCATCTGAAAGCTACCAAAGTCAATGTTAGCCTATGGGGAAGGTGTCCATAGGCTTGGCTAACTTTTTTTGATTGAAGGATATTCCTTCAATCGTTGGATTTAAATCCTTCGAATCGTTCAATTCGAAGGATTTAATCGCTCGATCGAAGGAATAATCCTTTGATCGTTCTATCTGCGCTAAATCCTTTGACTTCGATATTCGAATATTTTAGTTCCTAGATGAATATCGAGGGTTAATTAACCCTCGATATTCTACCCTTAATGAATCGGCCCCTTAGTGGTTTTTGGTTTTTAATTAATTGAAAACTGTAAAGAATCTGCACAATTTGCCATATTGTTTTACCCAAATTGCAACATTTTCCCCATAAAACCTGCTTAAATATACCCACAACAATGAGTCCTAATACTTTGAGTCAGATAAGGAAGGTACAAATATAGCACATATTGGCACAACTGGTGTCGGAGAGGCAGGGGGCAGCATGCGAGCAGGACAATCGGTGCCCTTTAATTGTGTGCAATTTATATGAAACCTATACTCACAACCTGCAAATGGATCTGTATTTACTCCCTGATCAAGAATGGCATTGTGATGTGCACAGTGCTGCCCACAATTTTTAAACTAGAGCTGTGCCTTGTGTTAGTAAATGTGTTCCTAATAAACTCCATCACCAGTATATACCAGGGGAATATTTATCAAAGAGTGAAGTTAGAGATCGCCATAGTCCTCTAGAGTGAAATTCCGCCACTCTCCATTCATTTACATGGGATTTTGAAAGGCGTATTTATCAAAGGATGAATTTTCACCCATTAATAAACACTCTTTTAAAAAGAGTATTTATTAATGGGTGAAAATTCATCCTTTGATAAATACGCCTTTCAAAATCCCATGTAAATGAATGGAGAGTGGCGGAATTTAACTCTAGAGGACTGTGGCGACCTCTAACTTCACTCTTTGATAAATATACCCCATGTGGTGCAAATGTTTACAGGCACAATTACACTGGTATCATGTTTTGTGGATGAAGACACTGTAAATGTAGTCTTTTTCAACTTTACATAAAGTATAGATAAAAACGTACTTGTATAAATAAAATTATAATATGGGAGAATTAAAGATATATAAATGTGCATAAAAAGTGCAACATAGAGGTGTTCGCTCTGTAGGTATAGAAGACCAAGGGCTGTCAGAATTATCCTTTAGGTGTAGCAGGAGAGCCCGTTCTCCCGGGTTGTCTGACAAGAGATCGGAGTTCCCAAAATATCTAAGACATTCAATACATTTTTAACTTTTTTTACCTTACCTGAAATATAATGCGGTGCACATGGGGTGTCACTATAATAGAATTTACAGAATAAAACTTTTTCATTTGCATACGCGAAAAATTATAAAGTTGAATGGACGTATATGTTGCAGTAACTACATTACACTACACAAGTCCAGGGAACCTTAATAAAGAAAATATAGTTGTTATAATGCCCTACACATGAGCCCAGTGTATAGTTTAGGTTCCATATGTTAGAAAATGTAGGGGGGAACCCGTTTACCCAAAAAACATTTTTAAGGACTTTTGCAGGCTATCACTCTGATAAAAGGAAAAGACGCCAGCGTTTTTTGGGACTTCATTTTCCACTAAAAATTGAGGAAGTCCTACGCACTCAATTGCATTGCACTTTGCCTGGTCTGAGCTGGGGAAGACAAGCCTGGCGAAAGAGGTAACGTTCAGTAAAATCCACATCTTAGTGAATTTGCGGAGTTATGTCAATTCGCCAAAGTGAAAATTCGCCTGGCGTTAGAGTATGAAGCAACGCTAGCGTCTATCTCCTTCACACGCAAAGTGATGCCTGCGCCTGTTAGTAAATCGGCGAAGTAACGAAATGACGTCAGGCTGGCAAATCATCGCCAACGTTAGTCACTTCACCCTTTAGTAAATGTGCCCCTTGGACAGATCTCTTATAGCAAAAACACCTTATGTGTTATTATGAGTAGCCTGCCCACTGCCAGGATGGCTGCTGTTCAGATCTACTGAGAATCAGACTTTTCTACTTAGACCAGAGAGTGGTAGGAAATATTTATTGGTTCTTATTTGATAAAAGCCTATTTGCAATCAGTATCGACTTAATACCCCTGGGCCAAAAGGTAAAAGCAAGAAAATACAATACAATAGGAAAATATATAGGGACCAGATTCACAACAGAGCCTTCGGGGCACATTATTAGAAGAAGTGGTCAGCATTGTGAGGCAAAGTATTAGTATTTATTGCAATCTCCAAAGCCTATATTTAACTCACTATAACAGTATAAAAGAAAAAGCATTTGGGTAGTGATGATTCTTACATTCTACACACACGAAATAATCCCTTATTCACATTTTGTTCTTTTGAAATCCACTCATCAAAACAGAAGCTCTTCGGATTGCCATTATAAACTAATTTTAACTGATTATATTATAGTATGACTTATGCCTTTTCGCTGACACTCTTCCTCATTCTCAGAGATTTGAATATGCTTATTAAAAATCCCATTATCTTTGAATAATCTAGACCCCTCTTGCTAACTTTCTCTTCTGTCTCAGTTGATTGATTACTCTGCACCTGGAATGGTAACCCACTTGATCTTATTTTACAATTTCTAGTTTCCATTTCCCCTGTTCTCCTTGTCTGGACACAACCTACATTAAAACCCTAAAGCACAAGTTCAATGAAAACCTTTTTTAAATAAACTCATTCAGTATGAATGCAGATGAAACGCTCAACTGAGAAAAATGGGGTCCTGCAGGTACAAACACTCATTTCTATATATCATTACTGTCTGTGGTTGTACTACTCTGCTGTTTATCTTTTTTTACTGTATATTGACTCAGATCATAAAATACTGTATTACTCTTCCGAAATATGGTACCTGAAATTAAACACCCTCTTTTTTGATAGTGATAAGGAACACATGTTATTTCTGATCTGCACCTATGGATAGGGTAAGGTCTGAGTAAACCTGTAACGGTTGGCACCCTAATTATAGAACCGATGCCAAGCACCCTGGTCTCGGCTTGTGCTTCTGCCTGTAGCAGCTGGCTTTGGCTTCCGGAGGAGCCCTCAGCTACACAGATGCCGCCAGGTCTTAAAACGAGAGGTGCAAGGCGAGGGGTTCTAGACAAGCAGAGGGGCACAACTGTAAGACAAGAGTCGTTGGGCTGAAGGTCACAGTACAAGGCGTGAGACAAAATCTTAATCAGATTGGGGCAGGCAGAGAACAAACGTAGTCAGGCAGGCAAGGGTCAAACCAGGAAGTCAATCAGAAGGATAAGGCAGAATCAATGTTGGATATCAGGCAAGGGGTCAGGATATAGAAAGTAGAATCATCAAGAACAGGCAGGGGTCACAACAGGTAGTCAATAACAGGTTTCAGGATCAGAATAGCAAAAGCTAAGCACCAGGAACAAATCCTATCACGGGCAGCCTGTAAAAAGAAAATGTCCCTTTAAAAAACTTTTAAATTTCGCACCATTGCGCGCTGGCGTCATCATGCACCTTTAAATACCAAGGATGCGCACCCCCTAAGGAACCGGAGCATGCGACGCTGAAGATTGGCACGCTGGTGTCCCTGCTGTCCCCCCACTACCAGGGTGAGTTGTTACAATACCCTACAGATTCCCAACAGTTTTGCTCCAGTCCAGAACATTTTGAGTTGTTCCCCCACTTTAACAACAGCTACACCTGTACATTGAGTTTGGGCAGTTTCACATACTTTTTAGCAAAATACAGGTATAGGACCTGTTATCTAGAATTCTCGTGACCTGGAGTTTTCTGGATAACTGATCTTCATACCTTCTACTAGAAAATCATGTAAACATTAAATAAACCCAATGGGCTTTGCTTCCAACAAGGATTAATTATATCATTGTTTGGATTAAGTACTGTACTTTTTTATTATTACAGAGAAAAAGGAAAATTATTTTTAAGAATTTTGATTATTTGGAAAAAATGGAGTTTGTGGGAGATGGCCTTTCAGTAATTTGGAGCTTTCTGCAGAATGGATTTCTGGATAGATCCCATGCCTATACCTATATGTTTCTCTTTCCAGTTCCAGAAAGGTTTGCTACTGCTTTCAACACAAGTACTTATCTGTAATTGTTTATATTGTCAAGATTAGTGATGGCCAAATCTATTCACAAGGCACGAATTCGCTGCAAATTTCCACGTTTCGCCACGGGCGAATACATTTGCAATTTTGCAGCGAAAACAGTTCTGACGCCGGTGCGGGCATTTTGCAATTTTTCACCCGTTTCGCGAATTTCGTGTACGAAATTCATGGTGAAGTGTAACGGGACAAAATCTCCCATCACTTATCAAGATCCCCATCTTATGTAGTTACACGAGTGATGAAGAACTCAACTGTTTAAATTCAACCCTTTAGGGTATCCCCAGCATCAGGGACTCCCATTGGAAAAAAAACCAACTTCCCAATTGTGTTTCGCATATACATATGCATCTATACATATAGGAGATTATTTATCAAAGGTCGAGTTTGTGAGGTTTGTATGTATGTATATTTTGTATATTTTTCCTACCTCAAATAAACTAACAACTTGAATGTTTGCTTATTTATGAAAAACCGCAATGTAAAACACTCAACTGAATGCAATCAGGGGAAAAAAATGTAATTGAATTGATCAAGTTATAGGCTTAAAAAAATCTTGAATACCTTGAATTGATCAAGTTTACGAGGAAAAACCACTGTGAAAAGAAAAACAAAAATCATGAAGGCAAAACCCATCTTGAAATGGTTCAAGGGACCTCTGCCATTGACTTATACGTGACCTCTACAGGTTTTAGGTAGAATATTTTTGAATTTGGGCTTTTAGAAGCTTCTGGGCATAATAAAGCTTAAAGGGATACTGTCATGGGAATTTTTTTTTTTTCAAAATGAATCAGTTAATAGTGCTGCTCCAGCAGAATTCTGCACTGAAATCCATTTCTCAAAAGAGCAAACAGATTTTTTTATATTCAATTTTGAAATCTGACATGGGCATATTGTCAATTTCCCAGCTGCCCTAAGTCATGTGACTTGTGCTCTGGTAAACTTCAATCACTCTTTACTGCTGTACTGCAAGTTGGACTGATATCACCCCCCTCCCTTTCACCCCCCAGCAGCCAAACAAAAGAACAATGGGAAGGTAACCAGATAACAGCTCCCTAACACAAGATAACAGCTGCCTGGTAGATCTAAGAACAACACTCAATAGTAAAAACCCATGTCCCACTGAGACACATTCAGTTACATTGAGAAGGAAAAACTGCAGCCTGCCAGAAAGCATTTCTCTCCTAAAGTGCAGGCACAAGTCACATGACCAGAGGCAGCTGGGAAATTGAAAAAATGCCTAGCCCCATGTCAGATTTCAAAATTGAACATATAAAAATCTGTTTGCTCTTTTGAGAAATGGATTTCAGTGCAGAATTCTGCTGGAGTAGCCCTATTAACTGATGCGTTTTTAAAAAAAAAACATGTTTTCTGATGACAGGATCCCTTTAAATAAGATTTTTTTAATCCTGTAAAATTTTAGTTTTTAGTGAAACTACCCTCGAAAACTCCCACAATTTTTTTTTCAGGAAAACACAACTCAATCTTTAATAAATAACCACCATAAACACATATTCTATCAGAATAAGAGACAAGAAAGAAGATCATTGCCACATCAACCTCAGGTAACTACATTGAATATAAGTACATTGTCCAGTATTGACCAACTGTATGACTAAGATGGTTGCAAGTAGAGTCATGTCACATACTGTATATGCATTTCATATTATAACACGTGCAATGTGTTGTAATGTGCAATATTTGTAATCTAAGTTTAGAAAGTGTTTCACAAGAATGTCACAATTTGTTAAGTAACAAAACTAATACCTACACATAATAATAAAGGGTTGGGACTGCAATAGGCAAATTCCTGAATTAATGACATATTTAACAATGCAAGTGAGCTACACAGACCTGGGCATCTTTGAACATTGTAATAGGAATTCATAATGCTTCATATGGTTATAGAATATCCTAAAGGACTGCATAATAAAATACAGTTTCCACAGATACAGTATTTATAAAGATATCATAGGAAAGAGACACTCCAGTAGTTGGTGTAATGCTGCTTTACAGGATCAGTTTAATTCATGTAAAGCATAAGTGCAATATGATTGGTATAACGTGAGCTCGTTCTTCAGCCAATTTGGTGCAATGTACACACAGACACACAAATACACACTCCAAGAAAAAAAATTATGAAAACAAAGTATCCTCAAGCCCTATCACTTTTGGAAAAAGACAAGATCCTTTTCTGCTTTATCCATGTGATATAAATGATTCAGTTCTCCATTTTCACTTTTTACGTCGTATTGTTGATCATCTAAAATCCGGAGAAATAAACTTTTCTTTTTTCTTACCTAAATAGCACTTCAGGGCAAAGTGCTTTTACAGCTGATAGAGTAAAATGCACTTCCAACATTTCATTACATTTCTCAACCAAAAACAAGGACAATCCGTATTTGTCTGCAGCAAATATTTCAAACAATATGCATTACAGTAATAAATGTGGTTCCAGAGTAGGAGTTTTCTTTTTTGTTTCTTCATTTGTGTTTAAAAGCTATAAAGCAAACATGCCTTCACTGTAACAAATAGAAATATTTCAGGTCTTTACATAAAAATCTTATAGTCTCTATTTTAGAGGTTTCTGATAAAACATAAAATACTTTACAATAAAAGAATTACACTGAAGTTCACTTACCTCTTGGCTCTACAAGGACAACCCTTGTAAATATAATAATGGTCATTTCCAAAGTGGCACTCTCCTATGGTCCGAAATCATCTGGTTTACACAAAAGCAGAAAAACAATTTGCTCCAATGTCCTCTACCAGAAGCAGCTCCTTGTAGGGCAGAACGACAGCAGAAACACTTCCCTTTATATACCCCACCAAATGTCTTTATTCCACAAAAAAATTGTTTCTTCACTGTGCTAGTTAGCTTGTTCAAATTAAAGCAATCTGTTTTGTCTCTAGAGGACCAAAGATACAAGACTAAGAAGAAACAGAAGCAGACCCTGAACAAAGATCAATAAAGCACACTGAAAAAGTGTAAGCTATTTACTTTTTTATTGATCTGATGATGTAGGAGAAAAATCTAAGACATTAAATGGAAAAAAGAAAACTCTTTTATTGCTGTAAGGTTTTAATGCTAGGAAGGAGGTTTAAGTGTCAGGCAATATTTTTTGGTTAACTGAACTGAAAAATTATATTTGTAGCATATAAATGAATTAATAGATATACTTTTTATTTATAAAGCCATTAAAATCCATTTATTTAACGCTAAAAGAAAGTAAGGCTTGGTATACCTGTAGCATTTTATGCTATAATTGTGGCCATAACTTTGGCCAAAGTTATGTTGAATGAATTTTGTTTAGAATGTATTAATGAGGGAGATCACCTAGGGGCCCATTTACTTAGCTCGAGTGAGGGAATAGAAGAAAAAAAACTTCGAATTTTGAATGTTTTTTTGGCTACTTCGACCATCGAAAGGACTACTTCGACCATCAACTACGACTTTGACTTCGAAACAAACTTTTCGAACTACAAATCGTTCGACTATTCGACCATTCGATAGACGAAGTACTGTCTTTTTGAAAAAAAAACTTGGACCCCTAGTTTGCCACCTAAAACCTACCGAAGTCAATGTTAGCCTATGGGGAAGGTCCCTATAGGCTTTCTAAGCTTTTTTGGGTCGAATTGAAATCGTTCGATCGATGGATTAAAATCCTTCGAATCGAACGATTCGATATTTGAAGTCGAAGGATTTCCATTCGGCAGTCGAATATCAAGGGTTAATTAACCCTCGATATTCGACCATAAGTAAATTTGCCCACTAGACTAAGGGGTTATTTATCTCAATTTATCTCAAGATTTTCTGCCTCAAACTCCGATCAAATCCACTCTGGCTTTATATGCTTATTTATTGCTTCATTTTCCCGAAAATTTGCTTTGTGGGAAAAAAAATCAGATTTTCAAGATTTTTTCGGATTTTTTCATCTGATTTTCAAGATTTTTTTTGATTTTTCATGCGGAAACTCCGATTGTTGCCAGAAAACTCCAAAAACTTCGGGGGACTGTACAAAACCCAGCGCACATCAAAAATCATCGGGACTTCTCCCATTGACTTATATGCAACCTTGACAAGTCTGAGTTGCCGGATTTTCTGATTCAGACTTTTCCATCCTCTGGGTTTAATAAATTCTGAAAGATTTGTGATTTTTTCAAAAGTCCAATTTTATAAAAAAAAAAAAAATCACACATTTTTCATGATTTTTGCATTCAGGAATTTAGTAAATAACCCCCAAAATGTAGGGGCAGATTTTTAAAAGGTCAAATTTTGGAATCCAGCTGTGTGAGATTTCCCCAACTATCAACACTTTCCTGTCATAAGGACATTTAAATTATCATTGAAGAGGAACTCAGGCTTCCAAACAAAAATTTACCCATCCGAGTTACCTGTTTCTTCAACACAAAGGGGCAGATTCATTAAGGGTCGAATTTCGAAGTTAAAAATACTTCGAAATTCGACCCTCGAATTGAAATCCTTCAACTTCGAATATCGAAGTCGAAGGATTTAGCGCTAATCCTTCGATCGATCGATCGAAGGATTTTTCGTTCGATCGAACGATTAAATCCTTCGAATCGAACGATTCGAAGGATTTTAATCCAACGATCGAAGGAAAATCCTTCGATCAAAAAAAGGTTAGCAAACCTATGGGGACCTTCCCCATAGGCTAACATTGACTTCGGTAGGTTTTACCTGCCGAAGTAGGGGGTCGAAGTTTTTTTTAAAGGGAAAGTACTTCGACTATCGAATGGTCGAATAGTCGAACGATTTTTACTTCGATTCGTTCGATTTCGTTCGAATTCGAACGAATTTAACCAATTTGATGGTCGAAGTACCAAAAAAATACTTCGAAATTCGAAGTATTTTTCATTCGAATCCTTCACTCGAGCTTAGTGAATCTGCCCCAAAGTATGAATAAATGCAATTTTCTATGCTGCAATCCAGCTGTATAACAGTTCTTCTCTTTCTGCATCATTTGAAATCCTGGCAGGGAAGGAGGGACTAAACACTGATGTTAAAAATTATAACAACTTCTCCACAACCACTCCTATTCACTTTAATTCCATGTTTAAACTGACTGGAAATTCATCTATTAGTACAAGAGAGTAGGGATGTAGCGAACCGCCGATAATGTGTTCGCGAACGCCGTTCGCGAACACCGGCAAAAAATGCGAACAGTTCGCGAACAGTTCGCGAACTTCGAACATCCGAAAATCGTTCGATTCGAACGATCAAAGGATTTTAATCGTTCGATCGAACGATTTTCGTTCGAATCGAACGAAAATCGCTCGATTTTAGCGACCGAATGGTCGAATGGTCGAACGATTTTGACGCGAACGCCTATTGGCGAACGTCGCGCGACGTTCGCGAACTTGCGGCGGACGCGAACAGCCGAAGTTCGCCGCAGAACAGTCCGCGACATCCCTACAAGAGAGCACAATTGCGCTCTCTGCACTACCGATGCACCGATGCACCCCTTCTGGACCTTCTCCAACATGAGCTAAGGTAAGATTGTAAGGAGGTGGCATCACTGGTGGCATCACTGGAGCTGCCTCAGGGCAGCTTAGGGGCCCAAATTGCCCTTGACTATCCCTAGTCTAATTTTTTTTTGTCTTTTGTAAGTAGTCTTTACACCGTTTGCTTAGATGGTTTGTTAGCTAACTGCCTTTCAAAACACAAAGGGGTTATGTTAAAGGCAAAATATACCCTTCAAAAATGTAGGTCTCTCTAAAAAGATATTGCATAAAACAGCTCATATGTAAAACCCTGCTTCATGTAAATAAACCATTTTCACAATAATATATTTTTTTAGTACTATGTGCCATTGGGTCAGCTTAAATAGACTGTCTTTTTATGGCGCACTGGTGATTAACGGTGCACACAAATAAACCAAACAAACTATACTGCCAATTAGCAGACAGAGTCCTGACTTTTGCTTCCACACTTCTTCCTGACACAGCTGGGTCAGGGACAACTTCCTGCAAGTGTTAAATGAGTCTCTTGTACTTGAGATGGGCCCTCACTGTATTGGTGGAGAAATGGTAGTGCACTTGAGAAGGATTTGGTTGTTGTGGCTAAAAGGCTGTGACAACTGAGGGGCATATTTACTAAAGGGTAAAAGTTAAAATTTGGAGCATTTTTTTTCAAAAATGGAAATTTGCCACAGCGTTGATAGAGCTTTATAAATTTTTGCTTGCCAGTTTTCCAACAGCAGGTTTAGGCTGGTGAACTTCTATTGTAAAGATAGAGAAGCCACTTTTAATTCTCATTAGCTGCATCACTGCTCCATGCTAATATCCCACATAAGTCATTTCTTTATATAATGAAATTTTACAGAGCATTTCAAAAAGAGGAATTTTACTACATTATTCACAAAACAGCATACTTCAATTTTGAATAAATATGAGAAAACACACTTGATATATAGATGTGAAATTTTAAAGAGTTAGACAAGGAGAAAATTCACACTTACAAAAATAATAATAATAATTAGTAATGGGTTAGTGGTGATGGTATTTACCCCAGAATCCTTAAAGAGATTAGCTGTGAGGTTGCCAAACTTAATATTATGAGATTTACTATTTGTATGTATGGTAATGAAACTGATTTGTGCAAAAATTTAGGGGCAGATTCATCAAAATATAAGATTAGAGTTCACCACAGGAAAATTCACTCACTTTCTATTCATTCCTATGGGAAGATAGAGTTTACCATTTGATACATAAAATTCTAAAAATCCCATAGACCTCTTACATTTTGATAAATCTGCACCTCAGTTTCATAGAAGACATATTTGTTTTGCATATTAAGTAACTGTGAAGAAAAATGGCAAATGATAAATATGAGGTTGTGTATTTGGCAAAATATTATGAATTCTGCTAAATATGAAAAAATATACCTTGGGGAGTAATTATCTAATTTTTTTTAATAAAACAAAGTCGAACTCCCATCCACGAATTTAACGCATTTATCAATAATGCTTCTTGAAAAAGTTGGAAAAAACACATTTAAATTGCACAACTTTTCCAAATTGGCACTCTGAAGACTTGAATTTATCAAATTGTCCCCAGGAAAACTCAAATTTATCAGATTATGGGACAAAAACCAGCACGGATCACTATGTAAAGAAACATCTTCAGCGACATCTGCTATTGACTTCTACATGACCTCAACAGGTTTTAGATGGAGTATTTTTGAAGTCGGATTTTTAGCAGCTTTTGGGTACAATAGATCTCTAAAAATGTGAGTTTTTCCCTATAAAAACTCGACCAGAAAAAGTCGAACTTTAATAAATAGGCCCCCTGATGTATTGAGGTTAACTTTGGTGGAATTAGACAATGAGACAATTGATAAATATGCCACTGAAAGAAAAGAACAGTCAACAAGAGTGCTGAAGTCTTCATGGAGAGGCTAATGTGAGTCAGGGATGTAGACAGAAACTTGGGTTAATTTTTTTGTAGGGACCCACAAGAATCACAAGAATCTTGTGGCACCCATTATTTCTGTTTGGTGTAGCACAGTAGCGTGAGAGGTGTAGTTATACTACTCCTCCTGTGAAATCTTCCATGTAGCGAAGGGCCTAGCCTGAAATGTTTTGAATCGCATGTAACCTATGCTCCCACAACTAGCTGGACATTAACCCCTTTTTGGTCTGCCTAGTCAGATTAGCGTTACATTTTGTTAGCCTTTATTTATCCCAGATTATTTTTTTACTATGTAATAAGAATTACCATTCTTGAGAATACCATTTGTTAATTGACTGAGAGAATATGAAAGAACAATTAGCCAAAGTAGTTACAATAGTGGGTCGTGTAACTATACTTATTACCTTTAAATTCATTGTATTTACTCTGTAGAACCACTACATACAAATATTTATATACCATATGCTAATGTAGTTTTAAGGCATCTCCCAAGGCTAAGAAAACTTAGGGGCAGAATGTTTGAATAGTAAATTTGAATTTTTAATTTTTTTTGGTCAAAACTCACAAATTCTAATTTAAAACCACCAACTTGAATTTGAATGTGAGATGTATCACACTTTGACCATGGAAAGCCTTCTAATTAGACTATTCTTCACCTAAAACCTGCCGAGTTCATGTAGAATTCAATGTCAGAGGTCCCTGAAATATTTAAAGATGTTGATAGTAGTGAAAATTATGCCAGAAAGACTCTAATGGGAGAAAAAAAATGTGCGTCAAAAACGCACGCATAACAAAAAAAAATTCGAAAAGCCGTTTTTTTTAAAATTCAAATTCAATTTGAATTATTGGGTCAGGATTATTCGATTGAATTTTAGACGTTCAATCAAATTAAGTATATTAAAGTCAAATTTATTAGCGTTTACAAAAATGCACATTACTCTAAATTTTGACCTTTGATAAATAACCCCCTTAGGCTTCTTTCTGTTGCATTTATGTCTGAAAACATAATGTATAATTATCCATGTAGCTGTATACCTGGTAGATCTGTGTAGGCAAATATACAGGGAGACTATTTTCCTAAATGTATATGGCATGGAAATTCAGTATCCCAGCAAGTCTCTGGACAAGAAGTTGCTTGTTTTGGAGACAAACAAAACATTGGCTAAAATCACTAAAACTAGCAAAAAAAGTTCCTTCTTCCAACTAAATTCCTATCTGGTATGGAGAGAGTTTTAGCCATTTCACTGGATAACTGGTTAAATTGGTATTTGGGATTAACTGAAAAGATACTGGACAAAGGATACAGTGAACCCTAAAGAATAATAATGATGAAAACATGTGAGGAATGTTTACAAACCAACATTGTGGCCAAAATCTGGTAATTGTGGAGGACTAAGAGATACAATTTTCAACAGGGGTCCCCAACCACCGGGCCGCCGCCCAGAACTAGAACTGGGCCGCCGAGCCTAGCGACCAGTTAACGAGGCGCACCCGATTGAACACCAGTGCCACCATTGGACGCTGACCCCTCCCGATCCCCTCCCTACCCCCTCCGTCCTTGAAAAAAAATTTGGCTCTACACCGGTCCCCGGGCCAAAAAAGGTTGGAGACCGCTGATTTAGAACCTTTTTACCAGTTACACTGAAGAAGAAAGAATATAAGAGGCAAACTACATGCACCCACACAAAAACAGTAGAGTAGTGTAGTTGAGATTATATATATGCCTTATATGTTATACGACTGTATATATGCCATACACCAATACTCTTCTTATGCCACATGATATGTAATTGTGATATTTGGAATGGTAGCATATACTGTATCTGTATATATAAAAAGTAATATTTGTAATTAGAATAAACGCTTAGGGGTGATTAATTAATTTTTGAGATCACAAATTTGGCACAAATCAAGAAATTGAAAAAAAAATGTCACAATCTTGAATACATTCAAGATTGTGATTTTTTTTATTTCTTGATATGTAAAATTTTGTAACTTTTTTTAATTAAATTTGAATATACTTGAATTTTTTTCAAATTGGTCACTGGACCATTGACTTATACATGAACTCCTCAGGTTTTAGGTGGCGAATAGTCAAATTCAAATTTTTAAAGGGGCAAGGTCTGATAAATCTCAAAATCTGAATTTGAAATCAAAATTTGAATCAAGTTTTGATTATTCACAATTCAAATTTGAAAAATTGAAATTTTCAATTCAACCCTTAATAAATCTGCCCCTAAAAGTTATGCAGGGGGAAATAATCCTTAAGGAATACACCTTTCTGAATGCTGTAGATAAAATTGCAAATTGGAAAGTCCATGGCATTCAATTAGGCAGAATTTTCATTGAGTTTACATGAAGGGGCACATTTACTAAGCTCGAGTGAAGGTTTCGAATATAAAAAAACTTCGATCATCGAATAGGCTCCTACAACCTTCGACTACGACTTTGATTCGAACGATTCAAACTAAAAATCGTTCAACTATTCGACCATTCGCTATTCTAAGTACTGTCTCTTTAAAAAAAAACTTTGACTACATACTTCGGTAGTTTAAACCTACCGAGGTACAATGTCAGCCTATGGGGACCTTCCCCATCACTCTCCTAAGCTTTTTTTGATGGGAAAAAAAATCGTTCGATCGATCGATTAAAATCCTTCGAATCGAACGATTTTTACTTCGAACGATCGAACAAAGTATTTGCCCAAAATCCTTAGAATTCGAAGGATTTAACTTCGATGGTCGAATTCGAGGGTTAATTAACCCTCAATATTCGACCCTTAGTAAATGTGCCCCCGAAATAATCGTAAAGAGTGTTTGAAGGGCAAAAAAAACCACTACATTTTCTGTATAAAATACTATTTTGAAACTCAAGTATAAATAAATGCAGAAAAAAAATGTGAAAAGAATATTGTTATATTTTATACCAAATACATGTTGTTTATATAAAATACAAGTTCTTGTTTCTGGCAGCTTTATGCATGCAAAAAAAAAAAAACAACTGGAAAACACACAGCTCACTGTCCACTCAAGGGCATGTGCTTAGAAATCACAACAAAGGGTTATACAGTTTGCAAAGCATGTTGCTTGCTCATCACAATAATGATAGATGGCTTTTAAAATGTGCCCAGCTGGATTTAGATGAATGGCCATTTTTGCTTCTTATTCAGCAACCATGAGCATTTTATTGTATTTATTGTTTTATTTTGCTTATCATTTCGCATATTTCTCATCCAGAAGGGGCATTATTATTCTCTGTCTGGAAACTGTGAATACCCATTTATCAAAAAGAAAAAAAAAGATAACTGAAAGGAAACCTATTAAGTGGCCAATTAATATTTATTTGGAGATCAATATTAGAACATTTTTTTTAAAATGACAATCACCATTAGATGTAAACAAAGATGCAAAGGTGATTTTCCTTGTACATAAATTGTTTATTAGTTTTATTCATTAGGGTTATGTGCTAAAAAGGCAGTTGAAATGCCAAAGCCCTGCTGGATTTAGTATAAACTTAAATTCCATTACCTGGAAAGTATTAATTGCTTAAGGAGTGAAAGGATTTGTCCCATGGGTCTTTTATGTTTCCTTTTGTAATTTTGCTAACTATTTTGTCTAGACAAACTTAAAGCCCTTAATCCACCAAAGGGATCATAAATGGCAAAATAATTTAGTCCTAATGATTAGTATGCACTATAAGACACCTAGGCATTTCATTGTCAAAAACTATGCAAAAAGGGTAGAATATTTTAAAAGGGGTGGAGGAGGTGGCAGGTAAAAATATATCAGTATAATATAGTTACATATTTACATGTGTATATATATATATATATATATATATATATATATATATATATATATATATATATAAATTTCTATATATATATATATATATATATATATTTCTATATATATCAGTTATAGGCACTCACCAATCAGCTCATCAAGTGCTCACAAAAATAGTTAAATTCCACTCGTAGAAAACATTCACGGCATCATATTTCGTAAAAGAACAATAGTCTTTATTCTAACCACATACATGACTATTGTTCTTTTACAAAATATGATGCAGTGAGTGCTCTCTACGAGTGGAATTTATACATATTTATATACAGTATATATATATATATATATATATATATATATATATATATATATATATATATATATATACACACACACACACACACACACACACACACACACACACAAAACAAGTGAAATTAGATTTGTTATTTTACTTAAGGGCTTGCCTGTAAACACAGCCTCTTTAAATGACATGTCCTTTAATTTCTATCCTCAGTATGATCTCCAATAAAGGGACCTAAGGGCATACGAAAATGCTCATAATTCAGCTGCAGGAAGTAGATAATTAGAGAATTTACGGAAGGCTTACGCTCCCTGTTTATCTGCCAGTGACATTTGTGGTTCAGCCTTAACACTAGGATAATTATAAGATTTAGACAACAAATAAGTTGTAGCTCCTGGGAATGGCTTGAACCTCCAGTTTTAGACTATTAAAGATCATTGTAGCCGTCAGCCAGCTAACATACTTGAAAGCCTCAACAAACAAAGTTATATATTAATTGCAATTATATCTCTGTGCTGTTATGTTTGATTTTATTTGATACTTGAACTATTTTATACCTGTACCGAACTACATTCAAAAGAATATTTCCTTTATTAAATACTTTAGGAAAATATCTATGGGAAAGAAATAGGTAAACTAAAGTGCAGATTTTTTAAAAAAATCCATTGTATTGCTGGAGTGTTAATTTCTCAAATGTATTATTTTTTCAAGCACAAAGGGACATTGAATTACTCTACTAAACCAGTTCAAGAACTCTCAAGTAAGTACAGTGATGGAATTCTGCCATAAAATAATTGCTGGTGTGCCTCATTGGTCAGTTGCTCATGGCACCTTCAGATCAAAGATCTTGAATTTTAGCATGAGATTTGTAGCTCTCAATAGCTGACCTTAAATAGTTTGGCTCCTAAATATTAGCTGCTTCTATGTTTTCCTGTTGTGTTGTTTATATTCCTTTTAGCATCACAACAAACTCTACTAAACAATAGTAAAGTGGGGGCCTAGTGGAAAACAGCAGACATGTGTTGGCCAAGTGTCTGCTATAGTCTTTGAATTCAGAGATCCAGTGCCACCCCCTGCCATTTGGCATAACCTGGCTGCTCACCAGGCTTGCACTCTCCCAGCATTCTTATCCTGTCTGCCTCTTTGTAAGGCACATACACACACTTACATAATTGTCTGGGAAGGCTTTTGCAAACATATATACACAAAATACTTGGTTTTAAGGTGTAGTTTTTATTTCTAAATTATACTGTTTACACTTCAAATAATTCACTCTACCATGTAAAATGAAATTCCTGAACCAGCAAGAGTTTTTTTTTTTAAATTTATAATATTGGTGTGTAGGCAGCAATCTCAGGTCATTTTGCCTGGTCATATGCTGAAAGTAGACTTTAGGATGACATTGCTTTCTGGCAGGCTGTTGTTTCTCCTTAAATTGAGTTTTATTTTAAGAGAAATTAGAACATTTAAGGCGTTATTTACTATTTACTAAAATCGTAATTTTTTTTTTTTATAAAAAAAAAGCTTGACCAAACTTCCATCCACGATTTTACCTTATTTATTAATAAAATTAATAAATAGTTGGGTAATTTTTGTGGTTTATTTCCCGAAAAACATGAATTTTTTGGATTATTGGGCTAAACCCAGCGCAAATCACAATATCTTCAAATTGGGATAGGGACATCTGCCATTGATTTATACATCCAAAACAAGTAGGTAGACAGGAGCCGTGATGACCACGGGTAGTGTTAAGATAAAAAAATGTCTTTATTTCCAAGCATCTTTAAAAACACAAACAGGCATTCTCCTGGAACTGTCTAACTAAACCATGACGTGTCTAGTCACCTGACGCGTTTCGTGCCTCTCTTTGGCACTTCCTCTGATGAACACTACCCGTGGTCATTACGGCTCCTGTCTACCTACTTGTTTTGGATGTTACCAGTTTGCCAGGAGCGGAGTCCGGCTGACGGAGGGCCACCACGAGGGTAGATGCGGACCAGTCGCATGTGAGTAATTGTATGTGTATATTGATTTATACATAGCTTATGCAAATGCTGTTGACTTATCAACATCTCAGGCAAACCTTCATCTCTTGGTTCAATGAGATACTGTAAATTGTAGTTCGACCATCCTCTAGAAGTCTGCCAGAAGCCCATGCCTAATGTATAGGCTATATTGTACATCATTCATTACTATATGTTTGTAGGCACTTGTGGTGTTTTGATAGCCATTACTCATTAAGGGGGTTATTAACTAAAACTCCAATTTTTATGGTCCAGCTTTTTGGTGCAAAAACTAGAATTTTATGTGAAAAAAACCTAATATGTTTCGAGATTTATTATACCCTGATGTAGAGTCCTGCAGCGGGTCAGGTACCCGCGGGTTACCCGCAAAAACCTGCGGTACCTTGCGGGTTGAGGGGAGAAGTTCTGGGTGCGGGTGAAGACGTGGGCTTGCGGTTCTGCGGGTCGGGCCGCGGGTCTTCTCAATAGCAATATTTACTCGGCTATATGTTCACGGCTACTTCCGGTTTGTAATGATAGCACTTCCTGTTTTACTCCTTTTTTCCCGATGATGTCACTTCCGGTTTACAATGACAGCACTTCGTGATTCTTGATGGTCAGCGGGTCCGGGTTTCGGATAAGGTACTTGTGGGTAGGGTCGGGTAGCGGCTCCAAGCGGGTAAAAATGCGGGTTGCGGGTCTGGATTGCGGGTTGCGGGTACGGGTTGTGTACGGGTCCCAAAAAATTGACCTGCGCAGGACTCTACCCTGATGCTGTAAAAAAAGCGTGAATTCGAAAATCCGCATCTCAAACCTGTCAAGGACATGCATGTCATTGAGAGATATCCCTATCCTAATTTGAAGATATTGTAGTTTGCGTTGTGTTTAGCACTATAATCATAAAAATTGTGGTTTGTGATAACCCGAAGAAATGGAGCAATTTGGAAGAAAAGTTAACAAATAAATGGTACTTTTCTGGTTTTCGCTTGATTTTATTGAATTTTTCCCCTATGAAATTTATCAGAGTTATTTTTAATGATAAATAAGGCACAACTTGAACTTGTTTGGGCGTTGTTTAATAAAAAAAATGAGATAAATTTGGGTTTTATTAAATAACCCACTAAATGCTAATATCCCGCAGTAGGTAGTAGCGCCTGATCCCCATGTACGGTAACCTCTTGTTCAAAAAATTGCTATACACCCAGCAATTTAGTTTGATAAGGCACCAACAATAAGTAGACTGAAATAGCAATGCGGTAACTAAAAATTAGATATCACATATTCTAGTAGAATAACTACACACTCTAAGCAATAACTGCCTTTGGGTAAAACTACAAGGTTAGTTAATGGGCATTAACAACAATACAAGACAGAAAAATGTTGTCTTTTCTTGGCATTTGAGACAGGTGGGTGGCTCCTCTATTGATATTATTAGTGAATCAAGAATCTCTAGGCAATAAAGAATCTTTGATGCTTGGCTGAAATGATGAATTACGCAGAATGCTGACTTTTAGACTCATATTATAATTGTTTAATGTCATGGTTCTTGCTGGAGCATTGTTGCTTGAAAAATAAATTGAGTAATTCAATTAAACAGCCACTGAAGATACATCATATCAGATGTAGAAAGGCAATAACCCCAGCTTGAACTTGACATCCCATACCGCTTCACTTATTTGACAAATGGATTCAGGAAAATAATTGAAACACATGACTGCCGGCATAGGTCAATAAGACTTTTTTTTGCCATTCAGCCTCTTAACAGGACCCATTTGGTGCTTGCAATATGCTTTTCAGGTCAAAGATTGCATATGGTTGGTAAATCATACACTGTAAGCATTATTACTGAAACTGGAACTGGGTTAATTTGGTACTAATAAAAAAAGAGTAGTTTACTGGGCCAAACATGGGATGCCAGTATCAAATACAGATTTATTTATTGAGCAGCATATTGAGGACTTTGCATATATAATAATGTCATTGGATTTCATAATATTTGACTTCAATGAAGAGAGCACATTTAAATACATTTTTTTAAAAATTGAGTGAGATGGTTTATTTATTTAACACTGGACAAATTTATACCTGGGCAGTAACCCTTAGCAACCAATCAGTGGGTGGCTTTTTCCAGCCACCTGCAGGTTAAGCAATGAAGTCAAACCTCTGATTGGTTGCCATGGGTTACTGCCCAGGTGCAAATTTGTCCAGTGTTTATAAATGGTTCCCAGTGTGTTTTGTTAGTGAGCCTGCACTTTTGTTATTTAATATTAAATACCTTTTATACTCTCATTGTCTGATCATGCTGAAACTGTAGTTCTAGAATTCTGTACTGTAAAGAGCTCATTTACTAAAGCAAGGTGCAATACAAAGAGCTACATTTCTCACAGGATACCTGAATCAGTATATATGCCTCTATACTTGTGCCTTGCAACAATTTGCCAGCTCTGTCTGCTTTGATAAATTAGTAATGCAAAGTAGATGGAAGCGAGTGATCCTCAGAATTAACATTTGCCTTGAGGATGTGTGCATTTTACATTCCCATTTCATGGGGCACCTACACATGCAACTGACCTGACAATTTCATACGGTTTCTGCCCCTAAGCATTCCCATGTCAGAAATGGTAAAAACCTAGGACTGAAGGAAGACAATGGGTTCCTATAACCTGTCCATGTGCCTCCCCTCCTATGTGCACCTTTCTCCCTTGTGATAAATGAGCATATGATTCCATAACGTTCGGCTCCGTGGCCAGACACTTACTTCATACCGCTGATGACATGGAAGGACTTATAAACAGCTATACATGGACTTACGTTGGCAAGCTGAGCAATGATACTTGGCAGAGAAAACTTTTACTTTTCAAAGTAAACATGAAGCCCAGTTTAATAAAATAGCCACACCTGTTTAAAAGTCTCAGCTGTCAATCATATATTGCCTACCTCTCCTCTTTGCCTGGGGTATAGAGGCAGGACAGGAAGTTGCATTCACTTTCCATTCTGCACTTCCTAGTTGTCACTAAACTCCCACATTCCCCAATGCTCCTCACCATCTAAATGTGTAGCCTGTACATGGGCATGGGCATTAAGTCTCCCATTCTGGTACATAAACAAGATAAAGATGCAAAGCTTGCCTTATAACAGTGTCCACAAAATGGCACCTGCCTGCTTGAAGTTTTTCAAGATAACAAGATTAATAGAAACCAGATTAAAATCATTTATGTAGTGTAAGTGAAGTTTATTATGCTTGATTAACATCATAACATAGGATTTGGAATTATTTCTTAGGGTGACAGGACCCCTTTAAATAATTCTTTAAGTACATTTTATCTGGCTCTATTGCCATATTAAAATACAGTAGCTCCTTTAATGGACAATAAAATGAATCCAAAATAACACACTGAAATATTTAGTTCTAGCCGTGCATTTAATGAAAAGTGAAGATTTAAGAAATAATGTTCAATATACATATAAATAGACATTTGCTGGTGATCCAGAAGCTGAGCTACATAATTGGAAGTGCAAAAAAATAGCTAATAAAGAAACATATCAAATGCATAAAACTGCTAAAGGGAATGTATGCAAGGGACAACTAAGAATGATCCAACAGTTCCAGAACATTTAAACCATCAGTTTTCCTACTGGCCAATCCAGGAGGATGCAGCAGCTCAATCTCTTTTGCTATTTAGTAAAACTTTTTTGTGAAAAAATTTTTTTGAATGAATTGACACATTTATAAAAGCTCATACAGAATATGTTCAACATTTTATCAGGAATTTCATAAGGACCAATATAATTTTAAAATATTAAAATATACTGGTCTACCTCTACCATATGTAAGCACATAATACCATAGTATCACTAACTCATAGGCTTAAACTTGGTTCCTACTACTTAAATGAGGACTAAAGCGTAAAGTTAACAGAATCTAAATTGGTGAACCCCTGTGTACATATTTGCAGGCCTGAATCATTATTGTTATAGGGATGCTTAAAATATAGGCTGATGCAGTAAGTTTCGTAAATAAGATACAACATTTCTACCCATATTTGTTTTTAGGGTTTAGTTCTCCATTAATGGCCTATATTAGTATTACTAATATACTAATACTTGCAGTGAGGACTATTGGAAAAAGTTCTTTTTTCTATATATTCCTTATATCCCCTGTATGTTTATATAAATTCTAAACTGAGCTTTAGTAAAACTGTGGTTGATATTGTATTTTATCTAAAAGTAAAAATAAAATTGCATTTACTGTCCCTTAAACTCTGGCCTGTAAAGGAACATATTGTAATAAGGGTGATAAATTATACCATTGGACATTTTTGACAAATGTGCATTTAAAATAAAAATGTTGATGCAATTGTATCAGTGATGAAGCACCTGTCAAATATGAGTTTGGGTTCTTAAGGACATGCGGCTTGGCAAAAGTGTTAACTTGCATTGCATGGGAAAATGGGATACACAAAACAAATAATTAAGGATATTTTCTATGTTTCTCTAAATTAATATAAAGTGTAAAGGGTGGTAGGAATTTTTACATGTAAAATATACTGGGGTATATGGGCTTTTTGTTGCTATGGGCTTATTTCGAATAAAATATTCGCTAATGGCGAAATGCAGAATTTTGCAGAAAAATTCGAACATGAATGAAGACAAGACTTTCCAATATACAGTAATTAAAAAATGTCAAAGGTTTTCAATATATTTGTACATGTAATTGATATGAGAGAAGTTTCTGTTTACTTTCTCTGCACTGCTGGCTCTTACACCTGCAGCAATGTAGTAGAAGCAGCTGATTTCACTATGTCAGTTTCAATGAAAAATAACAGAATAATGTTCAGCATAACTCTAGGGTTGTTACTAAGCTATCTTGCATACAGTATGTTATCGCAATGCTTTGGTGAATTTTAGCAGTCACTCTGCACAAAGAATGTCTACTGCAGCACCCACATACTCATTCTAATACTGGTGGCTTTTATGCCTTAAAAAGGTTGTTGGTCTTGGAGATCTCCACGGTATAAATCTAGAAATAAGAGGCAGAACTACTGCATGCTTTGTAGTCAGAATTAATTTTGTACTGAATTTCTTAAAATTTGCAATGTGTCAATTTTTATCTTCCAAAATGCAGGACATACGATGGTCTGACAAGTAGGCAGCTATGTAGCCTTTAAATGTTTGCAACTAATTGCATAAAATGAAGAATATTGATTCCATAGTCAATTGGCAGATAGGTGGGATTATATAGAAGAAAAATTCATTAACATGTTTTGGTATAGATTTCTGCATATATGGCATTTCTTGAAAGTAAGGTTAATTGCGCAGGATAACCTTTGATGGATCAAAATAGTTTTCAGTGAAGAACATAAAAGGTTGGCTGGTTTTAAGCAGAAAGGGTAATCAGCAAAATATAGATGGGTCAGTCACTGCTGTCATCCGCTCTATATGTGTTTAGAGTATTAAAGCTACATTGTTTTTACCTTGTACATTTCACTCTTTAATTTGCCTTTGTTCATTTATGTTTAGTATAGAGTATGTGATACCTCGGGAAAAAAAAAAATTCTATTTTAAATTTAAATAAATTGAACCTAATTGCTGTAAATCACTGAAGAATTATATTGCAAATGATTTAAAGAGATGCAGAACTTGTAGTTAGTGATGGGCGAATTTGCGCCGTTTCGCTACTCCAAAAAATTAGCGAATGTCGCAAATGGCGAAAAATTTTCGAAACGGCGCCGGTGTCTCGTTTTGGTGCCGGCGCCCGTTTTTGATGAATTTCGGCTAATTTTTGCCGCAAATTTTCGCGGGCGTTTCACGAATTTATTCTCTGGCGGCGAATCGTGAAAATTTGTGACATCCATGATTTTAGAGAAAGTGATCCTACTGTACATTTTTTTAACCAGATTTTTTTGTCTTTTTTTCAGCAAAGTAATTATACAAAAAAACTTGAATATTTAGAGCTTTTAGAGATATTCACATTTTTTTCTGCACTTTTTCTGTTCATCCTTTTTATTCTCAGATCTTTTCATAACTTTCATGGCATTTGTGATTTTTAAGAAATATATTTTAATCATGATTTCAAAAAGGTCTAATACCACTAAAATTCGACCTTTAATAAATGGGCCTCTTAATATTGTCATTAAAGTAATTCAAAGGACATTTTTAAAAAGAAGGTTTAGCAGCCATTAAACTTACTACATGCATCCTTACTCAACTAGTAAATTGCTTGTAAAGTCCATCTTACAAAGAAATCATGAATACTGTAAATAAATACAATTACTGAAATTTTCATGCAATGTAACTGCACCTTAGGATATAATGGTATCTCCTAGCGTGCTTTCTAATTTAATAAGCTGACTCAAGAGAAATATTATCATACTGTTATCATTTTATTAAATGAATAAAAAAGACCATAATGAAATATTAAAAAAGTTACTTTTTTTTATTTAAAACTTAATAGAGAAAGATAACAGAAAATATAAATGTATTCCATTTGATTTACGGTTTGGCTGGAAACCTATTAAGTTAAAATATAACCATGATGCACCTTTAAATTACATCAAAACCTATTTTTCATTAAAAAATATAATTGGGACATCTCTATCACATATCATTTGATGAAATTTAGAACATTTAACAAATGAAAAGAATGCATTGCTGTCATTCACTGTAGCAGCAATAAGCTTGCAATTCTGTAGTCACAATTAGTAACTTTAAGGGGGTTATTTACTAAACTCTGAATGCAAAAATCCCGAAAAATTCTGGAATTTTTTTAGTATAAAATTGGACTTTTAAAGATTCACACATTTTTTAGATTTTATTATACCACGAGGATGGAAAAAGTCTGAATCAGAAAATCCAGCATCTCAGACATGTTGAGGTTAAATATACACTTCGGGGCAGATATATCAAGGGTCGAATTTCGAAGTGCAAAATATTTCGAAATTCAACCATCGGATAGGTTAGTTCGACATTCAAAGTTGAAGGATTTTTAACATCGTATGATTGTACTACACTTGTACTTCGAATCAAACGATTCGAACGATTTAATTGTATGATCGTACGATTTTACTTCGACTTCTAAAAACTTAGCCGAATGTTGGCTATATGTTCTAGGATGTCACCATAAGCTAATATAGCAATTCGGCAGGTTTAAGGTGGCGAAGTGTCAAAGTTTTTTAAAGAGACAGTACTTCGGTTATCGAACGGTTGAATAGTCAAAGCATTTTCACTTTGAATCAAAGTCGAAGTCGAATTTAGGCCTATTCGATGGTCGAAGTACCCAAAAAGTAGTTCAAAATTTGAAGTTTTTAACTTTGAAAATTCACTTCAACCCTTAGAAAATCTGCCCCTACATCAGCGGGAGAAGTCCCAATGATTTTTTTATGGTTATTGTGCTTCATGCAATACCTCGAAGATTTCTCTGAGTTTTTGTGAAAAAAGCATAGAAAATCCAAAAACAATCGTGAAATTCACATTTTTTCCCCGCAAACATTTTTGGGAAAATCTAATAATAAATAAGCAGAAAAAACCTGTGCAGATGTCATCTGAGTTTTTTCCAAAACACGTTGAGATAAATTTGGACTTTGATAATTAACCCCCTAAGTTTGTATGTTGCCCATGTGGAAAAAAGTGAGAACAGTAGAACAATATAGCTAAAAAACTACTCTTCAAAAATAATTCATGTACATTAAACCTAAAGGTCCTTATTGAAGAATATGGGGCATTAGATAGATAATCTAAAAAAAAATTAACTTTTATGGCAAACTTATAAAGCACATGCAAAAATGTTATGATAAAAAGATCAATGTAAAAAGATTAATTTCTGGTGTTGGTATCTCTTTAAGGTTATCTTGACTTATTCCAATATCATATTATAAAACTTAATGACAACTTCAAAGCTTCATAGGTCCTACCAACAATTACTGTAAATGTTGTGGTGGGGCTGTTGTTACAAAATTTTAAGATTTACATATTTATTATTAGAATTTTGACAATGAGTCCTAAAATTGACCCATGGCCACTGGTTCATTGGTGGCACACTGTTCATGTTGTTGGTGAAGAGTACAAGGAATGCTGTGCCAGAAGAAGTAAGTAAGAGGTTGAATATTAAACCAAGCCTATATATACAGGAAATTATGAATTAAATACTATAAAAATGTTCTGTTGATTCTAAAACAAGGTTTCATTGGCATATATGCTATGACTATTTATCTTGTATTCATAACTTGATTTAATTAAGGTAAGTTATTACCACGTTTACAGGATATAATGGGAGTTTCATCCCCTGCTGTATTTCCTGTCTATATCTTGTCTGTTACATCAGAAAAAGCCCAAAATGTTTAACAGACAAAGGGATAAAATAGCATCCTCATTCTGAGGGAAGGAGATTTGGAAATACAATGGAAAAATTACCGAGATTTAAGAGAGATGTGGGTAGGTTTGGGAGTCACTGGCCAAGGAACCACCTGGCAAAATTGATCTAACCCATTAATGGAACTTAATCCACCCTAAGCAAAATTCTAATACAGAAGGGATGCTTAAAATAACATTTCTCAATTAATGGCCCTTCAGACATTTATGGAACCGGCAGACTGGATTTGTGCAACCTAGAGGAACAATAACATGAATGACTGCAGTATACCAGTCTATCTGTGGCTTGGCTATTTACCAATTACATTTCTTAATTCCAATCCCTGACCTCTAAATATATATTATATATATATACAGTATATATATCTATATATATATATATATATATATATATATATATATATATATATATATATATATATATATATATATATATATATATATCAATTTCAATTGATTATTTTTAGAAAGTTTAAATATTTTTATGGGGTTCCTAATAGTGAAAATGCATGAACACAATGAACATCATGAAATTCCTATATCCACCACATTGACCAGAAATGTTTAAAAAGAAGTTACAATATACATTAAAGAAAACCGAAACTCCAACTAGTTGACATACACTATTTTTGGACCATACATGGAAAATTAGTACACCATCTTATGGTCACTATAGTATGGTAACTTGCCTAAAATCATAATTTGGTAAGGTGTGGTACATTATGCAATGATCTAATCATAATTTTCATAGTGATCAGAATTATTTTAGGTTCACCCCACCAATAACACTTGGCTAATCAGATAATCATTTTGATGCTGTGTAAAAACAAAATGGTGACAATAGACCACACATCACCATCGGATCAACAGACATTTCCATGTAAAATTATGTATTTATCAAGCTATGTAAAAACTTCAGAATTTTTTATCATAAAAAGCAGCAGCTGCTTGAAAATTCTGCAGAAATGTACTTGCAACCAAGTTCTGTGCTCCACCTCCTCCTATAAATGCCAATGCAAGTCGCTCAATGTGTTAGCACTGCTCTCTGCAAAAAACAAATCTGTCACCAAAGGTGAAATGAATTGTTCTAGGCCACAATATTACACCTCCTGTCTTAAAGCTGTCTGGGAAATTTCTGATAATGTAAAGATTCAATGTTAAGGGCTACTCCGAAAAGGAGAGCACGATTTTTTTCACACCCTAGTTAACAAAAAAACAAGGATCACCCTGAATTGTGTCCCCATACAATGCATAATTCTGTGCCATCCTGGGCTCCAAGTCCTGCTACTGGCGGCAAAGATTTCCAGGCAGCTGGGGGATAATATCTAAGAATATTTCATTTGGAGTTGTTTTCATTGGTTTGGGAGCACTTCCCCATCTGCATTCTAGTTAAAAATGACATGGATCACCCTAAAACTATGATGCCACTGAGATTTGCAGTTCTGAAATATATACAGTAAATATTGTAATTCAAAGCATGTTTAAAGTGATACTGAAACTGGAATGCCATCCCCAGGACCTGATGTCCTCTAATATTCTTGGGGCAAATCACTAAAGAACACTGGAAGTCTGTTGCTGCCTGCTTTTTCCAATAGTAGGCGGCTTCCTTACCTTACTTCTAAAATGTAAACAGAAAAAAAATAAACATATCATTTTTCTGTTGTGTCTAACAAATAGCAGCAAATAGCTGATCAAAAGAATTTGCAGCATTTGGCACAATACAGGTCTGGCATAGAGAGACTGCCTGTCAAATGCCTATGACTCCATACAGCAGCGAGGGACCCTATAGAGCAGCAGATGGGCCATTAACATAGTAATACAGGAGATAGCATCAGTTCTCAGCTTTGACTGGGACTTGTTCTTTAGAGTGATGAGCAGCTGCTACCATTTATAATGACAGCTTTCTGCTATCCTCTGCCAACTGGCGCAGCAAAAGTCTTTGTACCTGAACACATGTGTGACTTCTTCCATATTACACTTCTATAGAGAACTGTTTCATTTCTTTCTTCATTTTATTATTAATAATATTAGTAATTGGAGCTGCCAATAATGACTTACTTCTGTTCTGTTTTATATTCCTGTCCAGTGTTGATATCAAGCCACTGGGATTCTTCTAGAGTTTCTTTCAATTATTATATTTTGCTAGGGATTTAACTTATTTCTAAATACAAGTATGAGTTTGATTATCCTAGAAACGCATCCAGAAAATTATGAAATACAGCAATGCCATCTTTTTCTCTCTAATAAGCTGGTACATACTTGCATACGTTAACTAATCAGGCATAACATAAGTTTCATAACATTCATTTTTTTCTGTTTTTTTAAGGGGAATTTTTAGAGATTTATCATATCCCTAAGCTGCTAAAAAATCGAATCTGAAAATACGCCATTAGTGATGGGCGAATTTGTGCCGTTTCGCTTCGCCGAAACGGAGAAAAATTAGCGAAACGGCGCCGGCGTCTCGTTTTTGACGCCGGCTCCCATTTTTGACGGCAGCGCCCATTTTTTTACGCCGGCGCCCGTTTTTGACGCCAGCGTCCGTTTTTCTGAAAAAAAAATTTTTTTGACACCAGCGGTGAATCGCGCAAATTCGCCGCGAATTCGTGCCTGGCGAATAAATCCGCCCATCACTATACGCCATCTCAAACCTGTTGAGATCATGATGTCCCTGAAGTTCTTTCTTGACATTGTGATCTGCACTGGATAATCCAGAAAAGTTGGGATTTTCGTCTGATCTGAAAACTGAACTGCTGAGTTTAAGCAAATTTTGAGCTTGTAAACTCACAAATTCGAGGTATTTGAATTTTCACCATTTTATTCATTCAAGCTTTTGATATTCAATTTTTTTTATAAATAAGATAAATACAAAGACCAAGTTTTTTAAAAATGTGAGTTTATTCAAAGTAGAGAAAACATCTAAAATTACACAAATTCAAAATCTAATAAATAGGTCTCGTGTTTTAATAGACAGAAGGGAAAGGAGGTTGCTGCACCATAGAGCTTACAATCTAAGAGGCTTGGTAACTTAATACAGCAAAAAGGAAGGACAGGAGCATTGCAATTATAACTAAATATACAGAGTTACAAAAATGTCCTGTGCTAAAAGAGACAAAGGAAGGTCCCTTTATCTATGGAGCTCACAAACTCAAATGGTTGAATAACAATCAAACTCAAATTGGCAGATAAAATTGTAGTGATCTCTTCCATGTTATAGCTATAGCTCTGTGCTACCATATCCCTCAGGCCTGATACTGGTGTATTTCTGGGATTGGTAACGTAATGCTCAAGTAATATGTGCCCACTCTAAGGGGATATCAGGCACAGATCTTTATGTCATTTCTTTTATAAAATAATTATTCAGATGGTTTGTGTTTAAGCCTAGTAATGTTCATTGATATTGGCTGTTAGTGCTTTAAATCTGAATTCACATATACAAAATGTTTTTGCGAGCAATTAAGTATTTTTTATTTTTACTTTTCCTCTTATCCTCAGATACCACCGGAATATATGCAATTCAGACATGGAGTTCAGGGGATGATCTCCTAAGTAGACTTAAGAGTAAGAGTTGTAATGAATAGATGGAGAAAAGGATATCAATTTATATTACAAGCCAACACAAGTAACCCACTAATAAAATAGGTAGGTAAAGTAACAATAAGATTAGCAAAATGTTCTTTTTATTGCAGAGGTCCTAGAGTACTAGCTACTGTGTGCAACAAAATATTATTTGCATGTTCTTCTGTACTCAAAAGGAAATTAAAACTCCAGAAGCAGTTTTCGTAACCAAAATATATAAATATTAATTAACAAATATGGGACCTGTTATCCAGAATGTTTGGGACCTGGGGTTTTCCAGATATCCAGTATCTTTCTGTTATTTGGATCTCTATACCATAAGTCTACTAAAAAAATCACTTAAACATGAAATAAACTCAATAGGATTGTTTTGCATCCAATAAGAATTAATCATATCTTAATTTGGATGAAGTACAACGTGTTATTTTATTGTTACAGAGAAAAGGCAAATCGTTTTTACAATTTTGAATTATTTGATTAAAATGGAGTCTATGGAAGATGTCTTACCCATATTTCTAAATTTCAGGAGAACGGGTTTCCAGTTAATGGATCCCATGCCTGTAATATATTAAATATTTGCTTTTTCATTTTTAGTAACTCTGGCAGTCACATATTTATTTTTTCAAAAGTAACTTTGTCATGCCATGATGGTGGTGCTTACAACTTCAAACTTAATGAGAGATCTGGCTGGCAGCTCTGAAGGCAGACAACAATTAACAAAACACTTCAGACTACAACAAACAGCCGCACTCAGACAAAACAGTGATGATCTCCACTTAATCGAAGGAAAACCCACAGCATCTGCCAGCAAAGAAGATCTAGAGTCATAAGGAACCATAGCTCAGATAGCCAGACATCTCTAGAGATCCACAACCATATGTTCTTCTCAAGCACAAACTCTAGAGAAGTTAATTTTCTGACAAAATGCAAAGATAAATATGACATTCAAACAAGTGTGCTCACTCATCCTAAACACCCGCTCCTCTGCGTGCATCATTTTTATGCAACATTAAAACATAGATAAATATAATTTGACTAAAACACAAGCACAGCAGTAGAATCACAGGTATAATTAATCTTTGTCATCCGTAGGTTTATGTACTTTACTGACTAACCATGCCAACAAATAATTTGACTATGGCTTAAAATAAAATATTTATAAGAACAAATATTATAGGACAGGTTGTGTAGTCACTTACATTATTGCATTATTGTACAAAAATAAATTAACATATAAACAATGGTCTCTGAATAATCTGAGTGATACTGAAAACAAATGCTTGACATTAAACAGATTCAGTACATACCACAATCCTTTTTATCCTATTTATGAAGCCTATGCTGTAGCTCCCCATCTTTTTAATCCTCAAATGTACTCTACTATAACGATAAACCTTGACTAAAATAATATAGGCCAGACCACAAATTATTCTTTTCAAATAAAGAATGTTTTCTATCAATAAACTTGAATTGTGATACTAGTCCCTTAAAACGTGTTTCATGTTAAATTTGCTTCCCATTAGAAATTAGAGATATTTATGTATGTGCACCTTGTACCTGTCTTACAGGCAGGCTTTGGGCAGTAGCAACTCCCAATAGGCATGTATTACATGGGCTCCTTCATCTCAGGTGGGACTTGTGTTACTGCTGGAGGAAGGGTTACCTCATTATTTCAGACACAAAACTTGATCTTTCAAATAACTTGGGTGCCAGTGTTTTTTTAAAAAACAAATTCAACTTTTTATTGATGGAATAGCTTCACAATCACTTTGGTGGGTGCTGCTGTGATGGTACACAATATCTTATAGAATTAGGTCGAAAGCAACTGAAAAACATAGTAATGAGATGTTTGTTGAAAATTCTCCTAAGTTTTTTATTTCAATGGCAGTTTAATGGAACCATTGCATATCTGTGCTACCCTTAAGGATAGTAAAGTTCCTACCACTGAGTTGAACTGAAGAAGCTGTTTAGAAGAGTAGTGGTTTTTAAGGAAACTCATAAAGTCTGCTTGCTTTAGACCTAATTTTACTAATTATCTGTGTATATCTGTTTACGCCCCACAAAGCCGGTAATAGTGAAGCGCTCATTGGCGTGGAGGAGGCTGTACGGGAGACCCATGGCTGATATGGTGTACAGAATGTCAATGCAGCTAGAGTGGCAAAAGTGGAGGACTTAATGTGATTAACAGATGTTGGTCTAAAGAGCACTCACACATTTGACAGAGCAGTAAAGTATACTGCAACTGAGCAGCAGACATTATCTAAGCTAGACTGTGCATACCTTCATTGGCCATTCTAAGGCTTAAACTGTTTTTCAGGGGGACTATCTAATTGCTGCACTTGTCCATGAGCTTTGACTAACAGTTGAAATAAGGTATACTGCACATATGCCCTACAGTCCCAGGGAGAAAGGGCTGGCTTCTTACACTCCTTACATGCAGTGATGGAATATTTATTTTTACAGGATTGAGAACTGACTGATTAACCAGTAAACTATTAAAAAACTATAACTATTGTCAAAATGCTATTATGTGCTCATAAACTTTGGACTTTAGGAGGATAAACCTCTTAACATCAGCCTCACATAAAGGATGGTCCCCACATACAGCCTTTTTCTAAATATTTTTAACAATTGATGAAATGTCATATGAATTTATACCACTGATTCTGAATTATCTAATGAATTGTTTATTGTGTATCATGAAATTAATATTAGGTAAATTAATTAGTTGGGAGACATCAAGGGGCCTATTTATCAAACCTCAATTTTTTCTGGCCAAGTTTTTAAAGGAAAAAATGCATATTTTTAGAGATTTATTAAACCCCAAAGCTACTTAAAATCCAAATCCGAAAATACTCCATCTCAAACCTGTCTAGGTCATGTAGAAGTCAATGGCAGATGTCCCTGAAGAGGTTTCTTGACATTGTCCGATGTCTGGTTTTCATCCGATAATCTGATAAATTCTAATTCAATAAAGTCACGTTTTCAATTTGAAAAAGGCACACGATTCAAATTAACGCACATTTTCGACGCAACATTTTTTTCCACCAACTTTTTCAAGAAGAATTATTGATAAATTAGTTAAACTCATGGATGAGAGTTAGGTTGAATTTGTTTCAATAAGTTTTAGTAAATACCCCCCTTGGCAATAAAAAGATGAATTGCTTTTGAAGCAATCACTACTGAGTGCGAGCAATGTTGTACTTTATTCAAATTGTGATTCTGAATATTACAACCTGGATGAACAAAAATCTTCATAGACAGATATGATGGTACAGGCATCAATCACTTTATTGTAACTTCAAATACTTTCATCCTTTTATCTGATCTTTAATCTGTCCAAATTTGAGTTTTCTGAATTATTTTTTTTAGAAATTCAACTGTAAAAAATAGCAATTCAATTTGATTGCAAAAAAATATATAATTCCTTTTATTTCTACAAATTTGACTAAGAAAATATGTCATAAATTTTGAAAAAACACTTCCTTTTGACTTATATAGAAGCTCGCCAGGTTTTAACCACTGATTTTTTCATTCAAATCTTCAAGACTTTTTTCTATTGATACATCTTAAAAATTCAAGTTAGAAAACAAAATCATTCAAAAAATTTAAGATTATGTTTTTATTCAAAGGTGTTGGGAAGGGACAGAATTTAAAAATGATAGATAACAAATGTTTAAAAAAAGCTTAGGGGGTGTGGCATGATAAAAGTTATAGTTAAATTGTGTCATTACACATTATAATCTAATGTGATCATTACAATTTTAGTTTTACTTTAGATTCTGATTATGTGTCACAAAGTTTAATGCAATAACAAAACTTGTTAAAGACATTAAAATGCTCCACAAAAAAATTACAATTTTACATGTAAAATGTAAACTGCAATACTACTACTGCAATACTATACTATACTATGGGGCACATTAAGGGATTTACATATGGTCAAATATCGAGGGTTAATTAACCCTCGATATTCGACTGCCGTAAGTAAATCCTTCGACTTCAAATATCGAAGTCGAAGGATTTACCACAATTAGTTTGATCGAACGATTAAATCCTTTGAATCGAACGATTCGAAGGATTTTAATCAATCGATCGAACGATTTTTCTATGACCATAAAAACCTTACAAAGCCTATGGGGACCTTCCCCATAGGCTAACATTGAAGTTCGGTAGTTTTTAGGTGGCGAAGTAGGGGGTCGAAGTTTTTTTTAAAGAGACAGTACTTCGACTATCGAATGGTCGAATATTCGAATGATTTTTAGTTTGAATCGTTCGAGTCGTAGTCGTAGTCGAAGGTCGAAGTAGCCAATTCGATGGTCGAAGTAGCCAAAAAAAACATTCGAAATTCAAGTTTTTTTTTCTATTCTTTCACTCGAGCAAAGTAAATGGGCCCTTACTATGGGTCGAATATCGATGGTTAATTAACCCTTGATATTCAACCATCGAAGAAAAATCCTTCGACTTCGAATATCAAAGTCGAAGGATTTACCGCATTTCGTTTAATCGAACGATCAAAGGATTTTAATACATTGATCGAACAATTTCCATTCGATCAGAAATTGCTAGGAAAGCCTATGGGGAAGGTCCCCACAGGCTAACATTGGTGCTCGGTAGGTTTTAGGTGGTGAAGTAGGTAGTCAAAGTTTTTTTTAAAGAGACAGTACTTCAACTATCGAATGGTCGAATAGTCGAACGATTTTTAGTTTGAATCGTTCGATTCGAAGTCGTAGTCGAAGGTTGAAGAAGCCAATCCGATGGTCGAAGTAGCCAAAAAAAAAACTTGGAAATTCAAAGTTTTTTTCATTCTAATCCTTCACTCGAGCTAAGTAAATGTGCCCCTATGTGTCCCAAATATTTGTGCAATATGTTTATAAAAGTTGATGGATACATTCAGTCTATCAGATCCCAAGAAAGCTGCTGGAGAATAAAAATATGGCCAGCTTTACTGAGGTTAATTGGCCTGTGTAGATTTGTTAAATTGGTAAACTGATTATAACTGATATGCTATATTATTAATAAATATGCATGTCAAACAATCAGTTCCAAATTTTCTATAGGGGGCAGAAGTGAATTTTCGAATTAAAAAACTTTGAATTTCGAAGTAATTTTTGGGTACTTCGACCATCGAATAGGCCAAATTCGACTTTGATTCAAATTGAAAATACTTCACAAATTCGACCATTCGAAAATTGAAGTACTGTCTCTTTAAGAAACTTTGACTTCGACACTTCGCCACCTTAAACCTGCCGAATTGCTATGTTAGCTTATGGGGACCTCCTAGAACCTATAGCCAGTATTTGGCTAAGTTTTGAGAAATCAAAGGATTTTTTTGCAAGTACGATCGGACAATCTTAAAAATCCTTTGACTTCGAATGTCGGACTACCCTATTCGATGGTCGAATTTCAACGTTTTTTTCACTTCGAAATTCGACCCTTGATAAATCTGCCCCTAAGTGTCTTATTTTACATTAGCTTGTTGCACTATTTGTATACCCTAAAAGAAGCATCTGTCTCTTCAATATAATCAACTTCTTTACATCTGAGTTGAGCCACATAGGGTTGAAAATTAGTTATATGGATCAGTATTTATTTCATATAAAGATTTTAAAGATCACTAGTTTTGGTAAAGACTATATCCATATGAGAGATATTACAAGTTCCCAAGACAAATTGCTTCCCATAGCCTTATCCCCTAATGCATTTATGTGCTGTAATCTAATTTAAAAATAAATTTTTTAGCAATTAATAGCTTGGCCAGTGTGACCCTTTATGTATATTTTTCTCATTAGACTGGAATGTATTTTAACTGCCTTCATGGAATATTCTAACTGCATAATTAATATGAATGGGTATAAATACACCCTGGTATACACTATTAGCAAATCCAGTATGAATCTCAGAATTCAAAAGCTCATTTAAGTCCTTAAAGTTAATCTAGTGATGGGCGAATCTGAACTGCTTTACTTCACCGAAAGTTCGAAAATTCACCAAAATGCATTGGTCTATGGGCGACAATTTCTTTTTGACGAACAAATTTTTGACACACAGCTAATTTTGCCCAAAAAATTTAGCTTATCACTAAAATTAATTGAGTATGTTCAGTACATACAAAATTCACTTCTACAGCAGTATGTAAAAGCATATTTTAAAAGTAAAAAGACAATAACAGATATAGCATACTGTGCCTATTGTGAAAAAAAAAAAAAAAAAAAAAATATATATATATATATATATATATATATGTGTGTGTGTGTGTGTGTGTGTAGAAAGACTATGGCACACACTTACTGGAGCAAGGACCCAGGTGCTATTCAGAAAAAGTTATATATCCATGTAGAAAGCTGAAGCACACTGGGATTTGTCAAGATAAAACGTATTTTATTTTATTAGATCGACGTTTCGCAGGGACCTTTATCAAGATGGATAAATTGTCCCTGTGCAAACCGAAACGTCGATCTAATAAAATAAAATAAGTTTTATCTTGACAAATCCCAGTGTGTTTCAGCTTTCTACATGGATAGAGATATATATATATATATATATATATATATATATATATATATATACAACTACTTTGACGTAGTTGGCCAGCTTAAATATATTGCAATATATGGACAAACAATCCCTGTTTTGTTTAAAGGGTAAGGCATTTTTTAGTAGCAGTATGCACAAAATGTCGCTGTCTTAAATATATTGATAATGGGTTGAGTGCAGAGGACTCTTGTATTTGACTATATGTATTTTGTGGTCACAGCCTCATTGCACCCCCGCCTAATGGTTTTAAAAAATAGTGGTGAGCACAACTTTCCCTTGTTTGTTATAGTTATACAGGAGCAGTGACCAGCTCCATGTTGTAGCTCCCACCCCTCCCAGCTATAGTCAGGTGATCCCACTGGTGTCTAATAAAAGGGCAGCCAAGTATGGAGGTTTACTTTGAAAGCAGCAAGTAAGTTGCAGGTAAAACCAAGTCCCTTTGTAAAATGTATAATGAAGCAATAGAATTCTTAATGAATCAGATAAAATTGAGCATAGGACTGGCCAGATATGGGATGACTTTGACGTAGTTGGCCAGCTTAAATATATTGCAATATATGGACAAACAATCCCTGTTTTGTTTAAAGGGTAAGGCATTTTTTAGTAGCAGTATGCACAAAATGTCGCTGTCTTAAATATATTGATAATGGGTTGAGTGCAGAGGACTCTTGTATTTGACTATATATATATATATATATATATATATATATATATATATATATATATATATATATATATATATATATATATATATATATATATACAATATCCTGTTTGTACTCAATACATGTTTTTGATTGTTGCAAAATCTCATTGTTGCTGGTCTGCTTATTTTACCTTGGGTTTCTTTTTCAAATAGAGTGCTACCCGATTCTTATATATAAGTATAAAACAATCCCAAGAAGAGATCAGTGAACATACTGTATATATAGGACAGGACAGAAAAACTGTTGTAACTGTTAGGTGGCACAACAGATGTGAAGCAGACGTATGTTAAACAGAGCAGTAGAAAGACTGATAGAAGCATAGGAAGACAGAGAGAGAGAGTATAGAAAGACATATTTAGGACACCTGCAGAGAACTTGAAAGACACTTGAGAAAGCACTGGAGCCATAAGATGCTGGAGAATAAGACATCGTTGGTGGGATAGACCTTTAGCAAAAACCATTAAGGGGGTATATAATAAATTATGGATTATTGCTTAAAATTATATTGTTACCATAGAACCATAGATTCATATTTTTGGTCAGTCATTTTTTAAGTAATGACAGTCTCACAATGAAAATCATATTTATTTAAAAAATGTAAAGAAAAAAAAGAACATAGGATGAAAATATACTTTCTATTGACTCCCCATGCCCCGAGTTTGTCACTAGAACTATAAGGGGCAGATTCATCATGGGTCGAATTTAGAGTTCATGGGAGTTTGTAAAAACTCCCATAAACTTGAAATTAAAAAAAACAACCAATTCGCAAACTCGAATCAAATTCAAATCGAGTTTTTTCTCTGAAAAAAAAACTCGATTTTCAACAAGGCTGCAAAACAACTCCATATGTATCTCCTGTCAAAAGAAACACTGTATTTCTTTCCTTCTGTATCAGACTTCCTGCCTTCAGTTTACACCTCCTTCTCTGCTGTAATCTAAGCCCAGAGCTATAAGTGAGCAGGGAGAGACTCAGGCAGGAAGTGATGTCACATCAAGCTAATACTGCAGCTGCTTTTTACTCTGGTATGGTAAAGCATTCTACAGAATAAATATAGCATTCTAGCTTGCACTATTTCAGCTGATCTATTGGCAATAAAATGTCTCTGTAGCTTTCCTACGCCTTTAACCTTGCTTACCAGCTGCCTCTTCAATTGTTGCTTTATATTGCAGTAGATACCTGCTTCTATTAACTCGGGAGCAGAATATGTTTTAAAATTGTGTTACTCTTGTAGTTGTTTATTTGTTAATTATGGGGCTGATTCACTAAGGGTCGAATATCGAGGGTTAATTAACCCTCGATATTCGACTGGGAATTGAAATCCTTCGACTTCGAATATCGAAGGATTTAGCGCAGATAGTACGATCGAACGATCGAAGGAATAATCCTTCGATCGAACGATAAAATCCTTCGAATCGAACGATTCGAAGGAATTAAATCCACCGATCGAAGGAATATCCTTCGATCAAAAAAAGTTAGGCAAGCCTATGGGGACCTTCCCCATAGGCTAACATTGACTTCGGTAGCTTTTAGATGGCGAACTAGGGGGTCGAAGTTTTTTTTAAAGAGACAGTACTTCGACTATCGAATGGTCGAATAGTCGAACGATTTTTACTTCGAATCCTTCGATAGTCGTAGTCGAAGGTCGAAGTAGCCCATTCGATGGTCGAAGTAGCCCAAAAAAAAAGTCGAAATTCGACGTTTTTTAACTTCGAATCCTTCACTCTAAGTTAGTGAATCGGCCCCTTTAAATGTTTGTTTACTGATTCCAACCAGTGGTTTATTTGCACAAGAGATATGGGATGTCAAAATAATTCTGTGTAGCAGTTATTATAACCAGCAGCAATGATCAACTTTTAATCTGGATTGGTGATCACTTTTTCATTCTTGAAGATTTGTTGTAATGTATTATAAATGTTATCAATATCCTCTTTATCATGGCCAGAAAAATTTGAATCAGATTTTTTTTATTGAATTAGACAATGTTTAACCTAAGAAGTACTATTTATTAAAAGGACAAGTCTTCAAATTATTGTCACTTTGGATAGTATGTATTTATCTGTGCTATTGATTAGTTATTTTTTCTATTTATTGTTTAAAGTTGAAAAGCAAAAAGAAACCTCTTGTGATATCAAAACTATTAACGATACTGCCCTTACTCTCTTTCTCACCTCTAATACTGAAAACATGTAAACAACGAGTCGTATAGAAAATCCTTATTTAATAATGCAACACCATGAATTCAGGTTTGCACATGATAGTAGGAAAATTACAGAACTCAAGGAATCATTCCAATGTTCAGACTTTGGCTGCCAACTTGCCCTCTCTTGACCAATTCAACAGCCTATTAGCCTATGCATTGACCCAAAGCGATTCCCTCTGATGATCATTCATATATTGATTGGACAGGATGGAAAATCCTATTAGCTGAAATCCATGGCTGGCAGCTCTGCATGGACTCCCCATGTAATCTAATCTCTGGCCAAGGTCTGAATGTTCAGATCTGCACATTTTGTCTTAACATTTGGTCTACGGTTATGTATATATTACATTTTATGTATTCTCTGTTAATTTTATAGCACTGACAAATTTACACAGTGATGTGCAGAGATTTTACATCATTTATATCAGCCTTAGCCACTACAATCTAAGGTTCCTATCACTTTCACAAACATTTTACATTTTATATCAACAGCTTATTAACCTGTGTGTGTTTTAAGAGGGCTGCATTTGTCACCAAATTCTAAGGCCTGGCTTGCTTTGCTTGTAAACTTTCCCCAAGCTGGCTCTGCCGTTACAGTTCCTGCTTAAGCATTGCTTCTGGCTTTGTTCTCCTAGATTTTAATTCTTGATTGTTGAAGGTCGAAGTCGAAGTAGCCCATTCGATGGTCGAAGTAGCCAAAAAAAACATTCGAAATTCAACGTTTTTTTCCTCTATTCCTTCACTCGAGCTAAGTAAATGGGCCCCTCAATGTCATTTGTTAAGATATACAGTAGGAAAGATATCAATGCTCCAAAGGGTAGGTACAGTATTTTAAAAATGCAAGTGGAGGGCTAATAAGTATACTAGTTCATAAGCACGAAGATTGAATTACTTACTATGATAGTGTTCCTACCATTTGAGTTTAAGAAGAAATCTTTACAGTGGAAATTGGGGAGAGAAATGCAAATATAAGAAAAGAGAAAGGGGTAAAAAGATGGCAGAAGTAGGTAGTATGAAAAGTCAGTAGCTCTATGAAGAAAGAAGGAAGTGCTTAGGAAAGTGTGGGAATATTAAAAGAAGTAGTGAGGTACAGTCTTTGCAAGTTAAGAAAACTTGTAAGTTATTTATTACCTAATGGGAGCCATAATAAAGATTTTAGCAGAATAAACTAAGTAGAGGTTGGGCTCAATCATCTTAAATGCTGCAGACCTGGGCTTTTACGGATAAGGGAAGTTTACTTAATTTGGATCTCCATACCTTAAGCCTGCTAAAAATAATTTCAACATAAAATAAATTCAATAGGATAGTTTTGCCACCAATATGGATTTATACAGCTTAGTTACAATCAAGTACAAGGCACTGTTTTATTGTTACAGAGAAAAAGGAAATAATTTTTAAAATGTAGAATTACAGTATTTGCTTAAAATGGACTCTATTGGAGATGGTCCTAATTCAGAGCTTTCTGGATAATGGGTTTTCCAGATGAGGAATGTCATACCCTTAATAAACTAACTGAGGACATTTTCATTTAGTTACTGGCCCTTTAAAATGTTAAATAAAAGCCCCTTGATCCCATGCTTAAATCACTGCATTCTTTAATTAAAAACAGGCATGTTCGAGAATGATTAAAAGCATGTTTCTCCCAAGCCCACGGCATAAATGATCTTTAATACTGTTCATATTAAAGAGAGGCTTTCCAAATCAAATTGAAATCATGATTATTAAGTTTTCATAAGTGAACTTGCCTGTCCAGTTATATTGGACTCCATTACTTTCCAAGTTTTTATATTAACTCTTGTTGTAATGTTGAGGCTCAATTTCACAATATTATATCCGTCATAATAAAGCAGTACAGCTATAGGATCCATTATCCAGAGACCCATTATCCAGAAAGCTCAGAATTATGGGAAGGCCTTCTCCCATAGACTCCATTTTAAACAAATAATTAAAAAATTGTTGAAATTGTTGAAAAAGTGATTAAAATTTTCTCTGCTAAAATAAAACAGTATCTTTGATCCAAACTAAGCTGCATAAATCCATATTGGTTGCAAAAACCTTTTGGGTTTATTTAATGTTTAAATGATTTTTAGCAGACCTAGGGGCAGATTTACATAGGGTCGAATATCGAGGGTTAATTAACCCTCGATATTCGACTGCCGAATGTAAATCCTTTGACTTCGAATATCGAAGTCGAAGGATTTACCGCAAATAATTTGATCGAATGATCGAACGATTAAATCCTTCGAATCGTTCAATTCAAAGGATCTAATCTATCGATCGAACGATTTTTCTTCGACCAAAAAATTGCCAGGAAGCCTATGGGGACCTTCCCCATAGGCTAACATTGCACCTTGGTAAGTTTTAGGTGGCGAAGTATGGGGTCGAAGTTTTTTTAAAGAGACAGTACTTCGATTATCGAATGGTCAAATATTCGAACGACTTTGAGTTTGAATCGTTCGATTCGAAGTCGTAGTCGAAGGTTGAAGTAGCCAATTCAATGGTCGAAGTAGCCAAAAAAAACATTCGAAATTCAATTTTTTTTTTTATTCTATTTCTTCACTCGAGCCAAATAAATGGGCCCCTAAATGTATGGAGATCCCTTATCTGGAATATCCCATTCTGGATTAAAGATCCTATACCTTTAGCTTGTACTGCGTGATTCCATATTGGAGGCCAACAATCCTATTCAGTTTGTTTAGTAGACATAATATGTATGGTGATCTAAATATACAAATATCTCTTGTCCAGAAAACCCCAGGTCCCAAGTATTTTGGATAATATACTGGTAAAAATAATAACCATTATGCAATATCTAAACTAAAACACAGTTAGGGGGGTATTTACCAAAACTTTGCGACAATTTGTGCATCAATTTGGATTGTCCGACTTTTTCGACTTGACGTTCTAAAAACTTGACTCTATCGATTGTCGATACAACTCGAATTGTGTAGTTTATTGGATTAAAACTAGCGCGGATCACAATGTCAAGAAACATCTTCAGGGACATCTGCCATTGACTGCTACATGACCTCGACAGGTTTGAGAATGGAGAATTTTCGGATGTGGATTTTTAGCAGGTTTGGCGTATAATAAATCTAAAAATGTGAGTTTTCCCATTTAAAAAGTCAACAAGAAAATGTTGAGGTTTAATGAATAGGCAGCCATGTTCATTTTTGAAAACAGTGTTTACAAACTCAGCAAGGGACTGAGTAATGTTGAGGTTCTCTTGGTGCATCGAGAGTTAATGAAGTGATCTGAGGCTAACGTTGATTTCAAAGTAAAAGTCAGCCCCAGTGCACAGGTCGCGGGTAAAAATAGAAGTTTCCATTATTCCGCAGATTCCCAGCGGCCTCTTGGATCATTACAAGGACTATATCTGACTTTCCTAACGCTCCTAATTTCCTCCTTGTAATTATAGGTCAAGCAGCCTTTCTTCTAAATTAACAAACCTTTGTTCTTATCAAAAATGAATAGCTAAGAATAAAATTATGAGAAGAGATCTAAGAAAAAATTTCAATTAGAAAATCAAGCTAATTTGGTATGACCAAAGACTGTCAGGCATACTGACAGTGCTCTATTATGCAGTCATTTGGGCTTTTTCAAATTAGTTATGTTAATGTCCTGTGAGTGAATGTAACACTTGGATAGGACACGATTTCTGCAATTAATTTCTGCAGTCAGTGGAGAGACACGCAAATTCATTTTCCCCCCCTCTCTGGGAATTGGTAGCGGAGGGTGTGAGGTGGTGAAAGTGCATTTAGGAATGAAGTACAAGCTAAACACAAGCTCTAAATAAAGCAGAAACAATGGGAGCCAATGCCTCCTCATTCATTCAACTGACAATGTTTTGCAGCTTAAACCTGTTTTATTAATTATGTTTGACATTTCCTTAATTAGTTTCATTTACACCAAATCAATCCCTACTGCTGTATGGCACCATTCATCATTTTGAAAAATTTGCATACTGAGTGCTGACTTTTTCTACTTAATTATACATTAAAAGTGTCAAGCGTGCTTGCTGCCTGGCATTATCTGCAGCAGAAAGGTTTGTGGCTGGACTGTGATGGCATTAATCATTAACAACCCCCAAGTGCTTCTGGGTAATATCTGGAGAGTACAATGACTATGGGTTTAATGCTAGAGAGCATAAGTGTTTTTTTAATGACCCATGGCAACCAAAATAAATGACCTAAAGCATAAAGTCTAATGAAATTCCTAAATTGTGTTATTTTTTAGTTTTAACAATTCCTCGGTGATGATGGTTAATCTCTTTCTCTCTTTATATGTGCATGTAGGTCTATATATATATATATATATATATATATATATATATATATATATATATATATATATATATATAGCAGGATTATCGAAAAATACCCGCACTCCTTCACATGCGTTTTTATGCCGGGTGCATGGCCAAATATGGTTATATAGAAAAATGGCAAAAAAGGACCAGCACTCCGTGTTCCAAGAAAGTCAAAATGGTTTATTCAAAACTCACAGTGTCTCCAACGTTTCGACCCTCTTTGGGGTCTTCATCCTTGATAAAGACCCCAAAGAGGGTCGAAACGTTGGAGACACTGTGAGTTTTGAATAAACCATTTTGACTTTCTTGGAACACGGAGTGCTGGTCCTTTTTGCCATTTTTATATATATATATATATATATATATATATATATATATATAGTACATACACACACACAAATAGACAGTACATATATATAAAAGACCACACAGAAGTATGTTTATAAAATACTGCACATCCCTGGTAAGTTCTATAAGGGGGGTATTTGAAATGAATGTTTGGAACATGATTCAGTCCATTAAAATATCCTCTTGCGCTTATGTACGGCAGGCTTGTGATTTCTTCTGGGAAAGTGTATATTTTCAAAGTGAAAATACAGAAAGGTTGGATCAATATGAGAATTCTTTTGTAAGTTAAATTATGTGACAAAAAAAACTTAAGAAATGTAGGAGGTCTCCTGAGTACACATGGAGATGAGATGTGCGAGATTTTCCAAGCTTATTATTCTAGGAAAAACATTTTTTTATGTGGGGTTGTGTGTAATCCGCTGTATATTATTATTTGACAATTTAAATATGTTTTGTCTGCAGTTTCAAATAAGTCCAAGTTTTTTCCTTATTTCAGATCAAACAAACTTGTTGGTCTGTAATTTAAAGACAGTTGTATTTGTCGGTAACTGGCTTCCAAGATTAGTTGTGTTTAAATTAGCACATGATATTGGCCAGAGATTTTCAGAAGATGTAATCATAAAATACCCACTATGGAAGGGATATTCTAATTACATAGTTACCAATGCTATTCTCTAATAGTGTTGCCTTATTTACCATCAAAGTAAAGGATATTGGATTTCATACATTTTATATAGCAATGTTTCGGTCTACTCTACCTCAACTAAGCGTTTGTACATCTATACTTGTGTTACATCAATGTAAACAATGCCCCAGAGAGGCACAAAATGCATAAGGCATCCTTGACAGATGTAATTTTTACACAATAAATATTTTAAAGCAGCAACCTCTTTGGTTGTGATGCAGTTTCGTGCCAGTCCACTCTTTTTCTAACAGTGAGCTATGTTAAATGTAGCTCCCTGCCAGACTGAGTCAGCAGTTTAGAAGGCTTCTGATCAGACTTCCTGACTATTTTCTGAGTGTTGATGGGGTTTTCTTCATACAGATTTCAGTAAGCACCCCATACAATCCTATCAATCAGATCAGCCTGATTTGGCCCAACAAGTATAATGGTATGGGCAGCTTTACAGTTATCTCCAAACAGCAATGCAGTAAATATTAATGCACTGGATAAAGCTTTTTTTTTTATTCTGCTTTCCTCCACTCCATCAGTTTTTACATATTCAACTAGCTTTACTGTTGAAAATGCACCTCCCATTGACTTTTATGGACTTTAAATTGAATATTTTTTTCATTCAAATTCTGGGATCTTTTAAAAAAAAAAAAACAAACTTGAGATTTCTTTTTGCCACAGTTTTCTTGAAGTACAGAGAAAAATACCATCTTGAATTTTAATCCATTTCTCCAATGTAAAATACAAACACATACAATTCCCTAAAAATACCTGAACGACATCATTATGACATCAGGCACTATATGTGAGCCATCACACACCCTACTGTAAACAGATACACCCTACTGTATACAAAATATATTGATATTGTTGCTACTATGAGACCTGTAGTACAGTCTATTTGCTAAATCATATGAACTGTGGAACAAATAATGCCAAGCCCAAGCCCATGTCCATTGACATATGTGGGAATTATGCATTATTACTCATAAAAGTACTCTCTGGGGTTCACAGTGTATAATATGAGAATTAATTCTGACACTGCTGTTTAGTCCAGTAGACTAGCCTGGAAAAGTCAGCCTTGTACCATTAGTGGCTTTCACAAACTCATTTAACTGAAACACATAGGGGCAGATTTACTAAGTTCAAGTGAAGAATTCGAATGAAAAAAACATTTGAATTTCGAAGTATTTTTTGGGTACTTTGACCATCGAATTGGTCAAATTCGATCGAATCGTAAGATTCGAAGTAAAAATCGTTTGACTATTCGACCATTAGATAATCAAAGTACTGTCTCTTTAAAAAATACTTTGACTTCATACTTCGCCATTTAAACCTACCAAGCTGCAAAGTTAGCCTATGGGGACCTTCCCCAGCACTTTTCTAAGCTTTTTTTAATCATATAAAAATCCTTCGTTCGATCGCTTAAAATCATTCGAATCATTCGATTCGAAGGATATTATAGTTTGATCGAACTATTTATATTCAATTGTTCGATCAAAGTATTTGCGCTAAAATCCTTCGAATTCGATATTCGATAAGGATTTTACTTCGAGGGTCGAATCAGAGGGTTTTTTAACCCTCGAAATTCGACCCTTGATAAATCTGCCTCATAGTCATGTGGGTATTGTAGTCCAACGCATCATCATAATTAGTGATGGGTGAATCTGACCTGTTTTGCTTTGCTGAAAATTCAGGAAACCATGCAAAATTCGCCAAAAATGCAACGAAGACTATGGGCGACAAAATATGTTTGAAGCAAGACAATTTTTCACCTGTTGGAGTATATGGGTGTCATTTTCATGGCAAAAAAATTTCCTCATCACTAATCATAATGTATATGTCCTCATGGAATAATTCAGAGACACAAAAAGTGCTATATTACAAACATGATCCTCAGTATCTCCAGGGAGTTCACAAGACAGACAGACATCCAAGAGAAGTCTTGCAGTTGAGAATGGGATGAAGTTATGAGAGTAGAAGAGAGATGAAGGTCAGAAGCAGAGTGAAGGTTGCGTGAAGGGCTATAATTTTGAGATCAGAGCTGATATGTAGGGATGGGCTTCATTGTTGAATGTTGAATGTGAGAGTTAACAATTTAAATTTGATCATAGAAGAGATTGGGAGCCATGAAGGGATATCCATAGGGGAGCAGCTGAGTGATGTGATGAGTCTAGCAGCAGCATTTAGAACTGATTGAAGTTGTGAAACATAGTACAGTATGTTGATATGTCTACAAGAAGTGAGTTGCAGTAGTCAAGGAGGGAATAGTAGGAGACTGAATAAGTGTTTTAGTTTTAGCTAAGGTGAGGTAATGATGTATTCGTTGCATACTTTATGTCTACTAAAATATCATTTAAACATTATAAAAGCCCAATAAACCCAATAACATTGTTTTGCCTCCAATAAGGATGAGTTTTATCTGGATCAAGTACAAGGTACTATTTTATTAATACAAAATAAATAGTAAAAAAAATAGAAAAAATAGAAAAAGCAAATAGTTTCTAAAAATTTGAATTATTTATTTAAAATGGAGTCTATGGCTTTTCAGTAATTCTGAGCATTCTCAATAATGGGTTTCTTATAATTGTATAGAGTCAGAACAGCAGAGGGCTTAGGACTAGTGATGTACAAATTTTTTCACCACTGATTTCTCAAACTTCTATTTGGGACTTCTAGTTGATTTCCTGCAGTAATCGCAGACATTCTAACTGGAATTTGTAGGAAATTATCTATCTGGCTGATCCATGTAATATTTATATTTACCAGTATCATTGCACAATTCAATATTTTATAACTAGCCTGAGATGTTATTTCCCCAAGAAGACTATGAGCAATGATATATTTTCCCAACCCCCAGTCATTGTTGGTTGATATTTATTGAATTGATGCCTTCCTTTGTGTCAATAGGCACAATTGCATGTGATTTTCAAGCACAATAAAAGTGAAGTAACAAGATTTTCTAAGGTTAGAATCCCATTCTAATGGGATAAAAAGAACAACAAAAAGAAGCATTTGGCATTACTGCTATTGCATCTTAAGGTGTAGAAACAAGTGGGCTAGGCACCAGGGTGAGTGATTAGGAAGAAATAACAGCTAATTTATCAAACCCAAATTGCCCTTCTATGGATATTATACCAAGTACTTAATTCTAGATTCTCAGCTTCTCTTAAGTACTTTAAATTCTTTTGAGTGCTAAGAGCTAAAATGTAATATTGAAATGTCAATATAATCTGTCACAGGTGTGATAAAGGCCTACTTCTGTTCTCTTAGGACTATTGCAATGTATTCGGGCACAGATTATACTACCGCACAACAGCTACAATAAATTATACAATGTTGACATTATGTAAACAAAATTATAGAAGTAGATTGATAAACAAGGTTTCTTGTAACATAAAAGAAAATTAGAAAAAAAATTATTTTTACAACAGAAAGATGATCTTGTTCCTGCCTTTCAGATCCCTGCCTTAAGGCCCAATTACATTTTATACATTGTCAAAGTCAAAGTAAACTTTATTGTCATCTCAGCAGTATACGAATACACAGTGAGACGAGACGACGTGGCTCCAGCTAGTACATATCACAAAAAGGCACTTAAAAATACACAATAAATATGTAAACATGAAATGTGCAATATATTGGCAGAAATTGGATATATACATGTGTAAACCTTTAGAATTATGCAAATAAATTAACAGTTCACAAAGTTAAGTTCACAGTTCAGGTGTGTCTGGAATGTAGTGGGAGGACAGGCAGTGAGTTGAGGAGTATGATAGCTTGTGGAAAAAAGCTTTCGCACATCCTGGTTGTTCGGGCTTTAATGCTGTGAAAACGTCTGCCGGATGGGAGCAGCGTGAACAATCCGTGTGAGGGGTGTGTGGAGTCCAGTGCAATGCAGGAGGCCTTTCTTGCACAGCGCTTGTGGAAGATGTCCTGCAGTGATGGAAGAGCTGCTCCAATGATGTTGCCAGCTGCTCTGACAGTCCGCTGTAGACTTTTCCGGTCAGAAGAGCTGGCACTACTGTACCAGATGGAGATGCAGCTCATCGGCGAACTTGATGATGTGGTTTGAGCTGTGTCTAGCTATGCAGTCATGTGTCAGCAATGTGTACAACAATGTGTCAGCAATGTGTCAGCAATGTATACGGGCTGAGAACACATCCTTGAGGAGCTCCTGTGCTCAATCTGATGGTGCTGGAAATGTTGTCGCCGATACGAACAGACTGAGGCCTCTCTGACAGAAAGTCCAAGTTCAAATTGCACAAAGAGGTACTCAATCCCAGCTCGCTTAGTTTCCCACTCAGCTTTTGAGGGATGATGGTATTGAATGCTGAGTCTATAAACAGCATTCTCACATAACTGTTTTTCTTGTCCAGATGAGTTAGTGAGAGGTGGAGTGCAGAAGACATGGCATCCTCAGTTGACCTGTTTGGCCGATATGCAAATTGTAGTGGGTCCATTGACCTTGGTTAAAGGGATACTGTCATGGGAAAAAAAAAAATTTTCAAAACGCATCAGTTAATAGTGCTGCTCCAGTAGAATTCTGCACTGTAATCCATTTCTCAAAAGAGCAAACAGATTTTTTTATATTCAATTTTGAAATCTGACATGGGGCTAGACATTTTGTCAATTTCCCAGCTGCCCCATGTCATGTGACTTGTGCCTGCACTTTAGAAGAGAAATGCTTTCTGGCAGGCAGCTGTTTTTCCTTCTCAATGTAACTGAATGTGTCTCAGTGGGACATGGGTTTTACCATTGAGTGCTGTTCTTAGATCTACCAGGCAGCTGTTATCTTGTGTTAGGGAGCTGCTATCTGGTTACCTTCCCATTGTTCTTTTGTTTGGCTGCTGGGGGGTAAAAGGGAGGGGGTGATATCACTCCAACTTGCAGTACAGCAGTAAAGAGTGATTGAAGTTTAACAGAGCACAAGTCACATGACTTGGGGCAGCTGGGAAATTGACAATATGTCTAGCCCCATGTCAGATTTCAAAATTGAATGTAAAAAAATCTGTTTGCTCTTTTGAGAAATGGATTTCAGTGCAGAATTCTGCTGGAGCAGCGCTATTAACCGATTTATTTTGAAAAAAATTTTTTTTACCATGACAGTATCCCTTTAAGGTTCGCCTCACGTCGGCCTTGGGTAGACAGATGACTTGGTCGGTGAGAGGATGCGTGGCTTTCCTCACAGGCTCTTTGTTTAGCACGTCAAACTGTGCGTAGAACTTCAGTTCCGTCTTCGTCAATGCTGCTCCGCACAGGCTTGTACTGTGTGATAACCTGAATTCCTTGCCTTAAGTTGCGTGAGTCTTTTGAGTTGTCTAAATGATTTTGAATCTTCAGTGTGTACTCCTGCTTTGCTTGTCGGATGGTTCCAGAGAGTTTGGCCCTGGCTATTTTAAGAGCAACACTGTCCCCTGATCGGAAAGCGGCATCTCTCTCTCTCTCTCTTAGCCATGCACGAACCTTTGCTGTAAACCAGGGTTTTTCATTGGCTATCGTGGTGACAGTTTTGGAGACGGTAACATCCTCTATGCATTTGTTGATGTAGCAGGTCACAGAGTCTGTGTACTCCTCCAAGTTGATGGAGCCATTGTGGGTAGCAGCCTCTCTGAACATGTTCCAATCTGTGCAGTTGAAACAGTCCTGAAGTGCTTCCACAGCTCCACTTGGCCAAACTGTGATGGTTTTTCTGGCTGTTTTTTTGTGTTTGAGCAGCGATGTGTATGTTGGTGATAACATCACTGTCCGGTGGTCGGAGGAACCTATGTGGGCGCACGCAAACGCTTTGTAGGCGATGCGCACGTCCGTGTCGACTTTGTCCAAATAGTTCTCTCCCCTTGTAGCAAAGTTCACATGTTGAAAGAATTTTGGAAGCACTGACTTCAGGTTTGCGTGGTTGAAATCACCAGCAACAACGATATGTCCGGGTGTGTTGTTTGAAGCTTGTTGTGTACAGCTCTCCTAGCGCCAGTTAAACATTTGAGCTAGACGGCAAGTACACAGCTACCACTAGTACTGCAGTAAATTTCCTCAGCAGATAGAAAGGCCGACATTTAACAATTATAAACTCCACTTGTGGTGAGCAGTGGCGAGTCACTTCAGCAGAGTTCATGCACCAGAGTTTGTTGATATAGATACACAAACCTTGGTCTTGCTGGACAATGCGGCGTTTCAGTCAGCTGGTTGCAGGCTAGCTTGGCTAGTTGGATAGCCGAATCAGCGATGTTTGTGTTTAGTCATGTTTCCGTGAAAATAAAGATGCAACAGTCCTTTATTTCTCATTGGCTTGAATCCTGGAGCCACAGATGATCCATCTTGTTGTCCAAGGAGCGAACGTTCGAGAGCAGGATTGACGGTAGCGCTGGTCAGACTGGGTTAGCCTTTAGCCTGGTGCTAACCCCCGCATGCTTTCTTCGCTTTTGTTTATGAGTGCAGCGCATGCGTCTTGGCCAGTAGCATCTCGCAGTCCCGGTCTTTGTTCTGAGCTCTGGTGCTGTTAGCAAGCCCAGACTCCGCAGAATCTGTATCAGCAGATTCAAGCAGAGTGTGTCTGTCATAGGTAGTACGCATGGTGACTAATAGTAACACAAAAAAAACTGGACAAACGTACAAAAAAATAAATAAATAAAAATAAACTGTTTTTCTAATGTATTCGCTGGAGCACATTTAGCCGCTGCCAGTTGGGGTGCCCCACGTCACCAGGCCAGCAGTCTCCCTGCAGCTCAGCAGTCTGCCCTGCAGTTCAGGCCACCACCTCTGTCCCGGGTACCTCTAGAACTCGAGTCCCTGGCTTCTGTCGAGGAGGTAGGCCCCGTTTTGTTCTCTGGCTCTGTGTGTGCTAGAGAGCCTGTTTTTCCTCCTTTAGGCAGCGGATGTCCCTTTTAGGATGCTGGTGTGGGAGATGTTGGCAGAAGGGGACTTGTAAAGCACAGGCCCTAATGTTAGGGCATCTTTGATTGTGCTTGAACATTTAGGGGCTGATTTGTCAAAGGTTGAGTGTTAGAGGTTTTTTTTTTTACCTTAAATGAAAGACTAAAATCGATCGAATTGAGTTCTTGATTCAAGTTTTTGCCCAAAAACCTCAGAAAAAAACTCAAACTTCAAGCAGGCTGTTAACCTCTTCAAATGGTTCCAGGGACCTCTGCCATTAAATTCTAAAGGACTATGACAGGTTGAAGGTGGTGTATTTCCAGATTCAAGCTATTTTCAGGGTTGAGGTAAAATAAATCTCGAATATTCTATTCAAGATTTTTTTTAACCCAAAATATGAGTTTTGTCCAAAAAATACAACATGAATATTCAAATTTTCGTGAAAAAAACAACTTGAACCTTAATAAATCTGCCCCATAATGTTCCCACTGTACTAGCCTAAAAATCTCATGCAGTGATAAATTATGTATTATTTTGAGCTAAAAATGTTGTTTTTAAAAACTCAAATTTTAGAGATTTCTCAAATTCAAAATGTCTGCATCTAAAAGCTGCTGAGTTAATATAGGAGTCAATGAGAAGTTTTTAAAATGTTCAGATTTTTTTTATTGAATTGAGTTTTTTAGATTCCAGCGACCATTCAAGTTTGGTAAAATTTTACGTTTATTGAAATGAAAAAAAAAAAACTCAGGGAGGTACATTTATCAACTTTCTCATTATTAGTGTTTATTAGTGTTTTTAGAAGTTTTTGAAACCATGTATAAACCCATTTTCTCTAAAACCACAAATGCCATGTCATTTATCAAAAGACTTGGATATGAAAAGCACAATTAAAAAAAAATGCTTAATGATCCAAATAAATGTACAAATATCTCTAAAACCTCTAAAAATGAGAGGCTTTTGGGCAATTACTGGTGAAGAAGAATTAAAAAAACTCCAGCAGCTCCAGATCAGCGCAGCTTCCATTGACTTCTACTGATTACATTCATACAGAAGCCATTCCTATTTGCCATTTAGAATATCCACATACCATTATGTGGATATAGATTGATAAATAATGTTAAGAAATGTTTATTGGAAAATTTTGAATCACCCTTCTCCCTCCTCCCTAGAGAAACTTAAAATCAGTCTGAAAATGTATGCAAAGTGAAGCTTTCAGAAATCAGAAGGTATTTACTTGTCTCATGCCATATACACAGCACTGCCTAGATACCAAAAAAAAAGAGTTTTTATTCTGCCATAAGGCATCATGGGCGGAGACATGCAAATCGCTCATTTATGTCTGAAAATGTAGGCAAACTACATTGATATTTTGATTAACTGAGAAAAATTGTTTCTACACTTCTTAAAGCAAAACTATGTTCCCAGAACAAATACATAACCAACAAATACATCTTAAGTGGCCAATTAAAGTTATTGTTATTTATATCACATTAAATTGCCTATTATTGCTAAACTAAAAGAGGACCAGCCTATTGGGTCCAACGTTTCAGCCTGCTCCGAAAGTCTTTATCAAGGTGAGAAGGCCTCTGACCAGGCCGAAACATTGGTCCTCTTTTAATAAATAAACAACCTTAAGATTTTATAAGACCTGAAAGTGCAGATCTTATGTGATGGATTGTGATTCAAATTGTGATGATACTGCACCCAGGTAAGTTAATTCTAGTTTTCGAGAGTGCCGGATCTTTGATCAACTATTTATATATATATATATATATATATATATATATATATATATATATATATATATATATATATATATATATATATACAGGAATGGGACCTATTATCCAGAATGCTCGGGATCTGGGGCTTTCTGGATAATGGGTATTTCCGTTATTTGAATCTTTATGCCTTAAGACTACTAGAAAATCATGTTAACATTAAAAACCCAATAGGCTGGTTTTGCTTCCAATAAGGATTAATTATATCTTGGTTTGGATCAATTACAAGGCACTGTTTTATTATTACAGAGAAAAAGGAAATTATATATACAGGTATAGGATCCCTTATCCAGAAACCCGATATCTAGAAAGCTCTGAATTATGGAATGGCTGTCTCCCATGGACTCCATTTTATCCAAATAATCAAAATTTTTAAAAATGGTTTCCTTTTTCTCTGTAATAATAAAACTGTAGCTTGTACTTGATCCCAACTAAGATATAATTAATACTGAATAAACCAGCCTATTGGGTTTATTTAATGTTTAAATGAATTTCTAGTAGACTTAAGGTATGAAGATCCAAATTAAGGAAAGATCCGTAAGCCGGAAAACCCCAGGTCCTGAGCATTCTGGATAACAGGTCCCATACCTGTATATACCTGTATATATATATATATATATATATATATATATATATATATATATATATATCTTGATAAAGGTCCGTGTGTGGACCGAAACGTCGATCCAATAAAACAAGTTTTATTTTGATAAATCCCAGTGTGCGTCAGCTTTCTACAGGAATATATATATATATATATATATATATATATATATATATATATATATATATATATATAATTTGGACAAAGAAAACCAGCACCAAGGGACTTGAAGTGAGCAAAACTGTATTAAAGCATATGTATCACCGACGTTTCGGTCCCCATTGGGACCTTTCTCAAGGTACAAATACATATAAAAAAGTGCACTTTTTTATATGTATTTGTACCTTGAGAAAGGTCCCAATGGGGACCGAAACGTCGGTGATACATATGCTTTAATACAGTTTTGCTCACTTCAAGTCCCTTGGTGCTGGTTTTCTTTGTCCGAATTATATACTAATTTATTCCATGCACAGGGGCAGCCATCAAGAGGCTTACCTGACATGTGGTGCTGTCTACCAGGAAAATTTATATATATATATATATATATATATATATATATATATATATATATATATATATTACGGATTCAACCTTAAGATATTTTCTCCATAGGATATCTTAATAATGACACATCTTTATATAGGAATAATTTTTATTAACGCTAGTTGATTCTTTTGAGCTGAATTTTTTACTGGCTTTCCAAAAAGTGGTATGGTGCATACACTTGGTCCCTCCAGTGATACCTTGAACATGACATATGTCATCCTTTTATAAATTGGCTCTCTGTCTGTTCAGTTCTAGTCCAATGCTCCTGAGACAGAACTGTAAAAAGAAGCTGCCTTCGTATGGCGGACTCAGATGTGCAAAATTAGCGTGCATGAAATAGATAGCAGACTGCAGGAATAAAAGTTTTCACAAATTTGTCCACTTCCTGGGGTTTCGATGATATTGGCAGATGTTAGGTGTAAAAGAAACATCTGCATGCATAATAATGAATGTAACCAGAATTCAAAATGACAACTGTATCAAGCTCAGATGCTGCTCTGTTTCCCCAATCGTGTCTATTTGCATGCAAATTAAATAAAAACAAATATTTGGTTTTCTGAATTACTTGACAAATAATCTGTGGGGGTTTGTCACAACAGGCTTGAATCTACGGGCTGTTTGACAGATTATGTTTCGAAAATAATATTTAGCTAGCCACTTATGCGTGCTGCTATCAAGGAACGCAAACAATATTTTTTTAGCATCTTATAACGGCAGAACAAGACATTAACAAATAACTAGAATTATAAAAACACAAAACATCATCAGCTACTGTACGTTTGAAAGATCTCTTGATTTCAATTTGAACATCAGCAATACTGTTTAACTGTATGTTTTTGTGATTTTGAGCATAATTATATTTAATTACTACCAGCTGACTACAAAACATTGACATCTTTTATTATGCATAACGGTTTTATTTATTTGTAAGAATATACAGGTTCTCCATTTGGTGACATTTCAGCATCAGGATAATACCACCAAGAATATATTTTACTTTTCTGCATTATTTCAAAACCTCCTTCCTCAAACAGAATTTGATAACATTTCTAAAATCCCGCCAGTTCTTTAAAGAATTTTTTTTTTTGCAAATTCTGTCAAGGCTGATTTATGATCATTTTATAAATCTAATGACCCGCTTGGGGTCATCTCAAAAAGGGGATCATAGTAATACAAAATGTGTACAGGGATCAGGGGAATGCTGTAGAGCAAGTCAAAGATTGTGCACAATTTTTGGGGGCAAATTTACTTATGGTCAAATATCGAGGGTTAATTAACCCTCGATATTCGACTGTCAAATTGAAATCCTTTGAATATCGAAGTGGAAGGATTTACCGCAATTCGTTCGATCGAACGAACGATTAAATCCTTCAAATCGTTCGATCCAAAGGATTTTAATCCATCAATCCAACGATTTTTCTTCAACCTAAAAAACATAGCAAAGCCTACGGGGACCTTCCCCATAGACTAACATTGACTTCAGTAGGTGGCGAACTAGGGGGTCGAAGTTGGTTTAAAAGTCGAACGATTTTTAGTTCGAATTGTTCGATTCGAAGTCGAAGTCGTAGTCGAAGGTCAAAGTAGCCCATTCAATGGTCAAAGTAGCCAAAAAAACACTTCGAAATTCTAAGTATTTTTTATTCTATTCCTTCACTCGAACTAAGTAAATTGGCCCCCTAGTGTCTGTTTTCATAATGTATTGCATGACTTTTCATGCTTACTTTTGTTTTACTGTATAGCAGGGCCCACTATTTCAGAAACGCCTATCGTAGTAAAGTAAAAACTTTCTATTTCAAAGGAAATTGTAAGGGGGATTTTCACATAGAAATTTTAAAACATAAATAGTTTGTTAAACCTTAGGGGGCATATTTATCATGGATCGAATTTCAAATTGAAAAAACTTCGAAATTCGAATTTAAAAAGACCAAGCGAAATTAAGTCAAAGTTTTTTTTGGTCGAATAGGTCAATTTTCACTCGAAAAGGTCCGTATTCGGCCAAATTCAAATCGTACGAATCAAAGGAATAGCGCATTAGATCGAATTCAATTCAAGTTTTTCCCAAAAAAAAGTTGATTTTTCAAAGTCCACCAATTGACTCCAAAGGGGTTCTAGGGTGTCCCCCATAGGCTAAAACAGCAATTTGGCAGGTTTTAGATGGCGAATGGTCAAAGTCGAATTTTTAAAGAGACAGTACATTTCGATATTCAGATTTTTTAATTTTCTAAATTTGAATGGAATTTGGACTATTCCCTAGTAAAAGTACACAAAAAATAGCTCAAATTTTTTTTTTTAGATTTGAAAATTCACCTCAACCTTTGATAAATCGGCCGAAGATGTATGTTTGTATGTACACAGGATAAGAAGTCAGCATTACCATCCATAAACAGACTTATATGGTGCACGTCCCAGGCAGCCACTAGCAGCCGCAATTCAGGAACACTTTGCCTAATAGACAGCACCAGACCAATAGGAATTTTCTTAAAAAGCCTTTATTTGAAGGGCTTTGTTCAGATGAAATACAGCAACGTTTCAAGCTTACATTAGCCTTTCCTCAAGTATGTTTGCATGAATGTACTGTCAGGGCCGGGCCAAGGTATATTGGCACCCTAGGCAAGGGCTTCAATCAGCGCGCCCCCACTCGTTAAGCCTTACCATTTCCCACCTTACCATTATGGTTTAATTTTACAGTAGGATCATTTTATCACATTGCCACATCGTACCTGTACCAGCAAGCCCAGTAGCCATCATATTGCCCCACTGTATATGTACCAGCAGCCATCATACTGTCCCCCCTGTACCTGTGCCAGCAAGCCCAGCAGCCATCATATTGCCAATCTTTATCTGTGCCAGCAGCAGTCAAAAAGATCATATTGTACCCAAGTATCATTGACGTGCGTGAGTACACACCGTCACAGCACCGCGCCGCACAGGAGTATGTGAATGAGAAGCGCTTAAGGTGGCTACTACTCGCAGGCAAGAGGGAGGTGGCGGGGAGGTGGATTCCACCCACAGAATTAGTGCAAATAACGCAAGAGAGGGTTGTGGCTGGCAGATTATTACATTTTCTTAAATGACAAGAAATTGAAAAAAAATGTCCCTCTTAAAAGTGCGCCCCTCAATGATTGCACCCTAGGCAGCCGCCTACTCTGCCTACCCCTAGTTCTGGCCCTGTGTACTGTATATCTTTATATATATTACTCCAGGTCTGGAATAAATTATCCAGAAACCCATTAACCAGAACGCTCTAAACTACATGAAACCTTTCCCTCATAGACTCAATTTGAATAAAATAATTAATAATTTAAAAAAGTATTTCTCTATAAGAATAAAACAGTATATTTTACTTGATTCCATAATTAATCCTTATTGGAGTCAAAAACAATCATATTGGGTTTATTTAATGGTTACATGATTTTTTAGCACACTTTGGGGGTTATTTATCAAAGGTCAAACTTATGAGCTTGGTGGGCGTTATACCTCGAATGAACTCATAACTCGAATGTGTGAGGAAAGAGACTCACCCTGGTGGTCCAATGCAAGTCTTCCACAATCTGACTCGCTGACTGTGTCTCCGCAGCAGTTGCTGGGTATCTGGGGTAATTATTCAATGGGGTTTAAAGTGTGGTGGTAGCTGTATACCTTCCGTGGTGGCAACTACCTCTTTAGAAGGTTTACCTACAGCATATGCAGAATATGCAGATGTTTTTTCCAAGAAGGCCGCAGAAACCTTACCCCCAAACAGGCAGTATGACTGCCCAATCGATCTAATCCCTGGGTCTTCTCCCCCTCGTGGTAGAACTTACCCTTTTTCTTTGCCGGAAGCCCAGGCAATGAAGGAGTATATCAAGGAAAACCTTGAGAGAGGTTTCATAAGATCTTCTAGTTCCCCTGCAGGGGCGGGCTTCTTTTTTGTTGGGAAAAAAGATGGTGGTCTTTGCCCTTGTATAGATTACAGGGGTCTTAATAAGATCACTATAAAGAATCGCTATCCCCTTCTTTTGATCTCTGAATTATTCAACCAGATTAAGGATGCCACGATCTATTCCAAGCTTGATCTTAGAGGTGCTTATAACCTCATCCGTATCAGGGAAGGGGATGAGCAGAAAACAGCCTTTAACACCAGGGACGGCCACTACGAATATTAAGTAATGTCATTTGGTCTCTGTAACGCCCCCGCAGTGTTCCAGGAATTTGTCAATAACATGTTCCAGGACCTGCTGGGGATATTCGTAGTGGTCTATATCTTGAAGATATTCTAATTTTTTCCTCGAACCTGTGCGAACATCAAAGACATGTTCGTGAAGTCTTACGTAGGTTAAGAAAAAATAATCTTTATGCGAAACTTGAAAAATGTATCTTTGAAGTTTCTTCTGTTCAGTTTTTGGGTTTTAATATTTACAGCAAGGGTCTAGAGATGGATCCAGAAAAAGTAAAAGCTGTTCTGGATTGGGCAGAACCTCTTTCTTTACGTGCAACCCAAAGGTTTTGCCAATTACTATCAAAATGGGCCTTTGAGTAATGGCTGCATCTGTTGGAGGGCACTAAGCATTTGATAACGGTCTTTACTGACCATGAAAATCTTCTCTATATAGAGTCTGCCAAGTGGCTGAATCCTAGGCAGGCTAGATGGGCATTGTTTTTTACCCGTTTTAATTTCTCTCTTACTTTTAGGCCTGGTTCTAAAAACACTAAGGCGGATGCACTCTCTAAAAGTTTGGAATCCAACCCTTCTGAATCTAGTGAGTGCATTCCCATCATTCCAAGCGAATTAATTGTGGCAGCTTTGGGATCAGACCTTACCATACTGTTATCTCATGCTCAATCTTCTGCCCCAGTAGAAACTCCCTCTGGGAGACTATTCGTTCCTGAAGATCTTAGGGAACAGGTTTTGGGTGAAGTCCACAATTCCAAAATGGCGGGACATCCTGGTATCTCTAAGACAGTGTCTCTTTTGTCCCGCAATGTATGGTGGCCTTCCTATAAAGAAGATGCTAAGGTTTTTGTTAATTCCTGTCCTGTTTGTTAGAGGTCTAAATCCTCCAGGTATTTGTCACAGGGGTTGTTAAGGCCTCTACCCATTCCTGAAAAACCTTGGTCCCATCTTTCGATGGATTTTATTGTTGATTTACCCCCTTCCAGGGGAAAACTGTGATTTGGGTGGTGGTGGATAGGTTTCACAAAATAGGTCATTTCATTCTTCTTCCACACCTCACTTCTGCCAAAACCTTGGCTGAATTGTTCATTTCTCACATCTTTAAGTAATATGGGTTTCCGGTCAATATTGTTTCTGACAGAGGGGTTCAGTTTGTTTCAAAGTTTTGGTGAGCCTTCTGCTCTTTGGTTGGGATTGAGTTGTCATTCTACCGCTTATCACCCTCAAACCAATGATCAAACTGAAAGGGTTAATCAATCCCTTGAACAGTATCTGAGGTGTTTTGTATCTGACAACCAATCCTCATGGGCTGAACTATTACCCTGGGCGGAATTTGCCTATAATAATGCTACTCATTCCTCCACTGGGGAATCTCCTTTCTTTATAGTCAATGGTTTACATCACAAAGCATTTTCCTTTTCTTATTCTTCGTCTCCCGTACCCTCTGTTTACTCTTCTGTCAAACAGTTTGAGAAAATTTGGTCTGGGGTGCACGACTCTCTTTCTGCAGCTACAGCCGCTCAGAAAAAAGCTGAAAGATCTCGTAGAGAGGCACCAAAATACAAGGTAGGAGACTCTGTTTGGTTGTCTACAAAAAACATCAAGCTTAAGGTCCCCTCTCTCAATTTGGGACCCAGGTTTATTGGTCCATATCCCATTATTGAAATAATTAATTCATCTTCTGTTCGTCTCAAATTACCAGTCAATTTCAAAACCAGCTTCACAGGTCCGTCAACTGTCTGTTCCTCCCCCAGTATTGGTTGAAGGTCAGTCTGAATTTGAGGTCCAAGAGCTCTTCGATTCTCCCCTGGTGCGAGGTAAGCTCCAGTATTTAGTTAAATGGAAAGGCTATGGCCCCTGAGGAGAACTCTTGGGTTCCAGTTAGTGACATCAGTGCTGACCATCTCAGGAGACAGTTCCACCAAAAGTTTACTGCGAGACCTGGGGGTCCAGTGGCCCCCCCTAGACGGGGGGTAATGTGAGGAAAGAGACTCGCCCTGGTGGGCTAGTGGTGCGGCGGAGACGCCCTTCGCGCCGCTCCTCTTCGGCCGCCTTTGCTGCTATTTAGGGTGCGTGCGCCCGCGTCTCGGTTGTAATATTGACGTGGGCACACTGGCGTAATGACGTCAGTGTGCAAAGGCGTGCAATGGCGCGAAATTCAAAAGGGTATTTAAAGGGATTATTCATTGCCCGTGATAGGTTTATACCTGGTGCTTTCAAGCTTTTGCTATCTTGTATCCTGATCCAGTTGATTCTTGTTTTGACCCCTGCCTGACTATCGACTATCCTGAACTTCTGATTCCTGACCATTGCCTGTTATACGACTACCTCTTCTGCTAAATCATTTCTGATTGATTACCCGGTTTAACCCTTGCCTGCCTGACTACGCTTATTCTCTGCCTGCCCCGACCCGGCCTGATCTGACCTCGATTTCGTCTCACGCCTTGTACTGTGACCTTCAGCCCAAAGACTCTGCCTTACTGTTGTGCCGCTCTGCTTGTCTAGAACTCTTCGCCTTGCACCTCTCGTTTTAAAATCTGGCGGCATCTGAGTAGCTGAGGGCTCCTCCCGAGGCCAAAGGCGGCTGCTACAGGCAGAAGCACGAGCCAAGACCAGGGTGCTTGGCATCGTTTCTAGAATTAGGGTGCCAACTGTTACAGAATGTTTTCTGATTTCTGAAAAAAATGGAATGGGAAAATCTTGAATCAGTAAATTCGAGTAAAAAACCCAAACACTCGAATTTATTGAGTTTTTGGTGAAAAAAAAAACCTCAATTTGTTTGAGTTTTGAGTGAAACCCACCGAAAAAAAATGAATATCATGAAGGCTACAAACATCTTCAAATGGTTCAAGAGACCCCTGCTATTGACTTCTACGTGACCTCGACAGGTTTTAGCTGAGGTATTTTTGGATTCAAGCTATTTCCAGCTTTAGGGTATAATAAATCTCGAAAAAATGTATTAAAACTGAAAATTCGAGTTTTGACTGAAAAATACCCTCGAGGAAACTTTGGACGACTTGGGAAAACTAAGCTCCACGTGTGAATTGCCGCAGGCGATTTTCATTTTAGCCGGCAATGGGCAGGGGGAAGGCAGTTCGGGGACATTGTTGCCCCGTGGAAGAATTTTTCAGGTAAAATACAACCCAACTTTTAATAAAGAACCCCTTAAAGTATATTGATTCAAGTTAAGGAGAGATCCATTGTTTGAAAAATCTTAAGTCCCAAGCATTTTGGATAATAGATCCCACACCTGTACTAGGATACACAGTACCATACAATTTTACCATGTAGAAAGTAGACACTGGGACAACAAGTATTATAATATTATTCATACACTGCTTGCGTTTATTATTAAGTTTCCCCTTAAGTATATGTTATTTACATATTTTGTTATGTCCATGAGAGATCTGGACTGGCCCTGAGGCAACAATGAGAAGGAAGATTCTAGAGAGTATTTACAGTATTGCTGTGGACGTTGTGAATGCTTATCTAATTGGTCATTCAGATGCAACTTCTGATTAGCTGATCTAAGTTCTGCTCCATTGCTTCCACACTATGTTCCATAAAGAGAAGGACAATTTGTCTACATATCTTGTGAGGCTGGAGAAAGGCTGCTAATGAGCAGAATCCAAAGTTCTAAAATTGATTCTCTGAAAATTTGCCAACTGAGACTTTGATTACAGACCCTGAATCCATATTACCAGATATGTTGCTCTGATGGAGAGAGTTCGGCAATAGTGATGGGCAACTTTGTGCCATTTCGGTACGCCGTAAAAGTTTCGAATTTCGCGCGAAATTCGCAAAACGGCAAAAAATTTGTGAAACGGTGCAGGCGTCCCGTTTTTTTTTTACGCCGGTGAATTTTTTCGCCCGAATTTTTGCGGGCGTTTTGCGAATTTATTCGCTGGTGGCGAATCGCGCAAATTCGCCGCGAATTCGCGTCTGGCGAATAAATTCGCCCATCACTATTCGGCAAGAAGAAGGTGATGCATGTGTGAGAATGAAAAGGAATTCCACCCATGGGCATGCAGAGATGTCCCCTCCTGAGACTAAGCTTTTGGAAAATAATAAGACACTTTGCAAAGAGTTGGAGAATGTTAGAACTCCAACTGAGACTACGAAAGTCCCTAAGTCCGAGATATAATAAGTTGATGGATGGCTGCATCTGTCCACTGTTAGAGATACAAAAAGAGGTCAGATTGAGAAATTGAAGTTATATTGAATCATTTAGTAATATAAGGCTCTTTGTCACAAGTTAAATTGACCACTTGGTGGCCCTCACAATTGTTGCTCACCTATAACGCCAATAATTTTGCTGGTACTTGTAGTTTAAAAACATTGGCATGCACACAGGCTGCCCACGATTGATTTAAAAATCACAATTATACAACTGTGGAAATCCAAGACTGCTCATTTTTCGAATAAATATGATGCATATCAATGAGCAAATGAAGCAATATGTGTCCTGATACATTTTCACTATCTATTTATTTGACCTAAAGTGCTGAAAAGAAGCAACGATACTAAATATTTTATAATCAGCATATGGCAAAAGGAAATATTTACTGTATTTGTTATTAGAAAGGGCAAGTCAGAAATGAGGAATAAAATTGTCTGAAACTTAGTACACCTTTAGAATAAAAATATGTTATACTATAAGTTATAGTGTAAAATTTATAACAAATATATAGCATACTAAAGATATCACTAATGCCTTTTTATGAAGGTCTTAAAACATTTTTAAAAAAAAGATTGGAATGATTAATAAGCACTATCATTATCCAAGGAAAATGTTTGACAATTAGAAACATATTGTAATACAATTTTACAAGTTAATTTGAGGACATTATAGACTAATAGCAGAGGACCTTTTTTCCCATAAGGAGTAGAACTGCATCAGAGGCCACCCCTTTAGACTAGAGGAAAAGAACTTTAATTTAAAGCAGCGTAAGTAGTTCTTCACAGTGAGGATAGTGAGGTTGTGGAACGTACTGCCAAATGATGTTATGATTGCTGATTTTGTTGATGCTTTTAAGAGGGGCTTGGATGTTTTTTTGGACAAACATAATATCCAAGGCTATTGTGATACTAAAATCTACAATTAGTATAGATATTGGTATATATAGATTATGTGAGTGTATGGAGGGGTCTGTGTGATTGTGTGTATGTATAGATGCTGAGTTTTATTTGGAGGGATTGAACTTGATGGACTTTGGTCTTTTTTCAACCCGATTTAACTATGTAACTATATAACTATGTAATAACTCAAGCTTGTGTAAGGCTATAGTAAAATGGAGCAACCTTTTATTCTGAGTTATTAACTTTACCATCAATATGCCCAGATGAGACTCTGCTCTTGCATCGGTGTGGAAGCAGGGTGCGCAGTAAACAATAAAGGGGCACCAGTGGTTCTTATAACTTAACCAGAGAACATATTTATTACAGAGCCCAGTCCAAATAAACGTTTATCAATATAAAGCAGGAACAAGGAACAATTGTGGATAGGCATATACTCACAGCACCAATACTCAGTATATATGCCTGCAGGGTAAGAGAGAGAGAGAGAACACACAGCATAGACAGAGGAACTCAGCTTTCAGCCATTCAGTGGAGCTCCAGGGCGTCTCCCTAATGCCAATTCTGGGTGTCTTCCTAATACCCTGGCTCTAAAACTTAATCCCTACTTCTAGGCTTGGTAAAGGGCTGGTGTGAAGTTCGAAACATTGCCTATTCGTGGCACAATAAAACACTGCTTTTTTCATTAATTCAGAGTGCTGCTGGACTGGAATCTTCATCCTTCTTGATAATCACTACCTGGGATCATGGTCCCACTCAACACTCCTCGGTGAAGCCAGCTTGGCTAATTAGCCCTACCTATCTATCACTCCTAGAGTTAATTATTAAAGTGAGTAGCCGATCCTGGCTAGACCTGACCTGTCTAGTTTCCACTGCACCCTTCCTGTCTGCTCAGGGAAGGGGACTGGAAAAATGGCCCCCAAGCACGCGTTCTCATCTTATTTAGTATTACATATTGCCACCTTGTGGCTAAACTAGGGAAAGATAGGGTTCATACTTTAAACCAGGAAGAGGAGCATTCATTACTCCTTGCATAAACTAAGGGGCCATTCAGTGGCCAAATAGTGGGTGATTGCTATATAAATGTGGAAACTATTTATCAGTCCCATACACTTGTATTCTAGTTCCAGTTTGGAAACTTCTCCCAGTCCAGAGTTCACCTAAGACAAAAATCAATAAGTGCCTGCATTCCAAACACAATTATTGTCTTTACATGTGTTTCAGAGAGAAAAACTGTTAATTCCTGTTCATCCTGTGCCCTCTTCGTGCTGCCTCCTTGTTCCAGTTTCCTATTCAGTATCCATTTTATAGTTCCCTTAATCCATTAAGTGGCAGCAGAATTTTCCATTTCATTTGCACTCTTTGAACATTTTTTCTTTGAACATTTTGGGGCAAATTCACTAACGCGCGAAGCGCTGAACACTAGCGTTAATTCGCTAGCGTTGGGCATTTTCGCTACTGCGCAAATTCACTAATGAACGCTGGCGTAGTTTCGCTAGTGTTACTTCGCAACCTTACGCCAGGCGAATCTTCGCTAGCGACGAAACTACGCAAATTCACTAACTTGCGCAGTGTAGCGAACGCTACCTTTTACGCTAGACTTCCTTCGCCACCTCAGACCTGGCGAAGCGCAATAGAGTAGATAGTGATTGTTTCAAAAAAAGTCAAAAATTTTTCTAAGTCCCAAAAAACGCTGGCGTGTTTTCTACATGATGGCTGATAGGCTGAAAAAGATCGAAAAATTTTTGGGGCTCCCCTTCCTCCCCCCTACATTTCCTGACTCATGGCAACTTACCTAGACAGTGGGCACATGTGTAGGGCAAAATAAAATTTTTATTTGCAGATTTGAAGGTTTTCTAGGCATTTGTAGTGCAGATACGTGTTCCTCCATTGAAATTTGAATTTCGCGCCGTATGCAAATTAGCCTTCGATAGCGCAACTTCGCTTTATATAGCGAAACAACGCTAGCGCAACTTCGCAACCTTACGCTACCCCTGTGCGCAACTTCGGATTTTAGTGAATTAGCGGAGCCCTGGCGAAAATTCGCCTGGCGAAGTGCGGCGAAGTTGCGCCTGGTGCAACTTCGCATCTTAGTGAATTTGCCCCTTTGTGCTCTCTCATTGGGGGCATTTCCTGGGGGGAGGGGTATTCTTAGTTTAACTAGGAAAATTATACATAATTTTTTTTCAGGAGAATCCGAGCTTTCTAAATTTGTGTATTTGTACTTCTGTAGCAAGATTTTAGAGTTCTAAATAACAAAGAAAAAGAAAAATAGCTATTTTTCATGATATAGGGATTTATACCAGAATTTTTTTTCTATTTATGCATAAATATTCAACTCATTTGGAAAGCCTCATGTGCCAACAGGGCCGCCATCAGGGGGGACAAGTGTCCCGGGCATGAATAGGGGCCCGGCAGTGCTGCAGTTTAGAAAGAGGTCCCCCTTGCCAGCGCCGAAGATTTTCAGCCAGCCGAAAATGCGGAAATGCCGAACTCCTGAAGTAGCGAAAAGACCCGAAAGCCACGAAAACAGCCGAAATTGAAGTCCTGAAGCGGCAACAAGACCCAAAGTCATGAAAGGAGGCAAAGTTGAAGTCCTGAAGACATGAGTTCAATTCTACTGAACACCAGTTTGTGGGGTTTTTTTTTGAATCCCCTGGCTACCAATGTATTATTTTAATATTCTATAGGCCCTTGCCACCAATGTTTTTTTTAAATATTTTTTAAGGCCCTAATTTTTTTAACTTGTATGGGGGGCCCTGGCACCAATGTATTTTTTTTTAAAAAAAATTTTGGGGGCCCCATTTTTTTTTTAACTTGTAAGGGGGGCCCTGGTGCCAATGTTTTTTTAAAAATATTTTTTTGGGGGTCCCAATTTTTTTAACATGTAAGGGGGCCCTGGCCATCAATATCTTTTTATAATTTGTGTGTGGGGGGGTTACTTTTTTAGCGCTGATGTCTGTGTGGTCTTTTAACTGTGATGTGGAGCGGGCGGGATCTGGGGCAGGGCCCCAAAAATGTTGTTGTACGGGACCTCGTGATTTCTAATGGCGGCCCTGTGTGCCAATACCAAATATGTTTTATGGAGATTTATGTCTTCTATAGATCTAAAACTCCCAGCTACAACTTAGCAAACTATAACTCCAAAATGGGTAATTGTGTCTTTCTACTAGCGATGAGCAAATTTTTTCATCAGCCATGGATTTGTGGTGAAATTCCGCATTTCACCATCTGCAAAATATTTTATGAAACTGCTGCAAAAATTTGCAGCAGAAAACTTGCAATGCTTCCAGGGACCCTCCATAGCTGCCAGGAGCCCTCCTGCTACAAAAACTGCAAGTGGTCCTTTTTTTACACACTTTTTTTCACTTTATTTTCTAAGGATAGCATTTTGCTGCATTTAGGGCTTTTTTACACATGCATACACAAACAGTTTTTGTACTTTCTTATTTATTTAATTTTTACCATTTTGTCTTTTGGTTTTTTTTTTACATAAAAACTTTTTATTTAGCAGTTTCACTATTGGATCAGATATTTTTACCACTAATCATGTAGTCAGATCAGTTATTTAGCTATTTCTCTGATTTGAACAATTTTAGTGGTTTTATTGCTTTTTTTCTCCCTGCATATTTATTCACACATGTATATAGCATAGCTTTGCAGTTTGGTAGTTTGGTGTAGAAAGATGTATTTACCCATTGTTGTGTCACAATCAGCTCCCTAAATCGGTGCTAAGATCCCTGGTCATAGCTCTGCTTCCTCCTGTAGCAGCCCCTTTGGCCTCGGGAGGAGTCCTCAGCTACTCAGATGCCACCAGGTCTTAATAAGAGAGGAGCCAAGCAAGAGTTCTGGACAGGCAAAGGGGTACAGTCGTTACCAAGGTTTTGGATGGAAAGCAACAGTTCGGGGAATAGACGAAGTGCAAAGTGCAGTCAGGCAGGCCGGGGTTGGTACAGGCAGAGTTCAAGCAGGGTCAGACAGGCAGTGGTCGGTTCAGGCTGAGTTCTAGAAAGGTCAATCAGACCGGGGTTGGTACAGGCAACATTCAAGGATAGTCAGGCAGGCAAGGGTCAATACCGGTAGAATCCAGAACAGTCAGGCACGCAAGGGTCAGGATTGGCAGAGTTCAGAATAGTCAGGCAGGCAAGGGTCAAAACAGGAATCATACAAGACAAGAATTGCACCCAGGATACTAACAAGTTAGACCTAGAAATTTGTGATGACATTGCGCGCCCAGCAGTTAAAACCTGGAAATGCGCATTGCGCACGCCCTAGTGAATCACCGGCAGCATGAGGTGGGCATCCCCACCGGCCCACTAGACCACCAGGGTGAGTGCTCATTACATGTTGATTCATCAAAATGTGTAGTTTCCTGGGGATATTTGTAGAGTTAGGGGGTGTTACAAGACATAATAGACTTGCAGGGGGCTCTGTTTGTAGCAGCTGAGTTGGCAGCTCAGAAAATTCATAGGCACTATTTTTATGTGGGGTTTGTACATTCTTTAGTATATCTATGCATATTTGCCATCAAACTGTAAAGTAGACACCTGGGGGCAGATTTATCAAGGGTCAAAGTGAATTCAAGGGAATTTTCTAAGTAAAAAAATTAGAAATTAAAAGAAATTTATTGTATACTTCGACCGACGAATAGGATAATACGACTTCTAATTTATTTTGAATTCGATTCGAAGTAAGAGTTTGAATATTAGAATATTCGATAATCGAAGTACTGTCTCTTTAAAAAAACGTCGACTTCAATAGTTTGCCAAATTAAACCTGCCGAAGTGCTATGTTAGCCTATGGGGACCTTCTAATGCATTTTTCTTAGTTTTTTGTAGTCGATTTTACTTCAACAGTAAAACGGTCAAATGCGGTAAAAAAAACTTCGACTTCGATATTCAAAGTCAAAGTATAGCCATTTGATGGTCGAAGTATGAAGTATATTTCACTTCGAAATTCGACATTTGATAAATCTGCCCCCTGGTGTTGATATTTAAGGCAATTTGTGGTAAATGCTGCAAATTTTTAGGCAATTTTCAGAAATGTCATAAAAACAGCTACCTTTAGTGTAGCTTTGCAGTTTGGTTGTTTTTGAGTAGAATGGCATAATTACCCATTTTGGATTAGTCAGAATGTGTTCTTTCAAAAAAGATATAGTTTTCAACAGCCTTTGTATTGTTAGGTGGTCTTGCAGCACATAATACGTAGTCAGGGGGCTTTGTCCACAGAAGGTGAATTGGCAGCCAAGAAAATTCATATGCACTATTTATATTTTGGGTACGTGCATGCTACCTGCTTTGGTATATCTATGCATATTGGGCATCAAACTGTCCAGTAGGCCCTTGGCACTCTTATTTAGGGTGATTTAGCATAGTATGTAAGAAATTGGGAGAGGTAAATGCAGCAAACTGCAATATTTTTAGGTGAATTTCCAAATGTCATAAAAACCCTTGCCTTTAGCGTAGCATTACAGTTTGGTATTTTGGAGTAGAAAGACATAATTACCAATTTTGGATTTGTCAGAATGTATACTTTCAAAAAAGTCTTGTGGCACATAATATTCAATCAGGGGGCTTTGTTCACAGGAGGCAAATTGGCAGCTGAGGACATGCATATGCACTGTTTTAATTTGAGGTCTACAAAACTCCCATGCCCAATTTAAGTTTATTTATTAATGATATAAAAAAAACTCAATTTAATTTGTATCGCAGAAAAACAAATAAAATCTAGCGAAAACCCAAATTACTTGAATCGCTGGAATCTTTCAGGCTTTTTTCTCAAATAACTTGCATTTTTGAGTTTTAACCTCGAATCAGATTTTTGGGCTAAATTAATTGGACCACAAAAACTTCAAATTGAGATAGGTGCCTCTCCCATTCACTTATTCAGGAGATGGTGGATTTTTGGATTCAGGCTTTTTAATAAATACATTTTTTTTTGAGATTTCGACATTCGGATTTTAATAAATAACTCCCTAAATTGCATTAATCCACACTGAAATTAACTGGTAGGGTTGGCGAGACTTTTATAAAAGTAATTGGTCTGTGGACCTATGCTCTTATATTGTCACGAAACACCTCAGTGACTACTAAAAGGCCAGATATGGGTCGGGCAGGCCCATTGTAGGGCCCCATACAATAAGCTGCCAACTCTGTTAGCTTTATCCAATATATAATACTCAAGTTTTAGTGAGTTATCTGACACAAGTTATTTGGCTAAGCACTGATTATTAACACTGTTTATAAAAATATCTTTCACCAGATATTCACAAATTTTAAAACACATTTATACTGGCTGTAACAATTGTGAAAAGTTTATAGCTAAGATAATATCTACTAGTATTGCAAAGTAGCTCATTTATAAGTAAGGCATGAATATGAAATATATTCTAAAGTTGCTGCATCTAAAAGTCATTTTCTAAAGAAATTTGCATTGTTTTTATTTTTGTTCAGTTTCATATTTGTTCTTGCTAAAAAATACACACAAAAAAAGATTCTAACAGCTGCTTAAAAATTGTTATAATTAATTAGACAATTCTTGTGTAAGCAAAAAGCCTTTGTTGAGCAACTTTTGTCCAGTTGATAAATGAGGCCGTGTACATGTCTGTGTTTAATGTTCAGGGTGTAATTTTCCAATATACAGCAGACAAGGAGAAAATCTGTAAAATTTAAATTGTGCCATATGGAAAACATTAACTAAAATCATTGCTTAAACCAGAATGCATTTAACTTTTCACAGATTGAATTTTTAATATAAAATGTTAGTATCCATGATTGTTACTCAGAAATGTCATTTTAAGATCTGTTTTATATAATGAAAAAAGTTCAAATGTCACAAGGAAAGTGGTGTGAGAAGAATTAATGAGAAATCAAGTCAATGGGAATCTCTAATGCAGTTCCTAGTAATATATTGCTGAATGATAATTTTAACAATAAATTAATAAAATAAAATAGAATTCTGTATAATTTACTGGCGACATCTCAGTCGCCTCAATGGGAGGATATTAGAATAGTTAATTATACCTCATTTATGCCTATCAATATGCAAGATTCCTTATAAGTCTACATGTTAAGCACGGTATGTATATATTACCAAGTTATTCATTATTTAAAATTAATAAAATAAAATTACACAAAGAAAAATAAAACACTTCTTTTTCTCAATGGTGATATAATGTACTTTCAGTTAATATGTATTTTATTATTGGAAGACAGTGCCGGTACTGAATAAGGATATTTTTTAGCTTCTTTATATTTTACATTTCATATTTTTTCACTAGCATGAACAAACCTGTGAAGAACAGAGATGATCCATATCCCTCTTCCCTCCACACCTTACATCTTTATTCATATCTGCCTCTGTTGACTTAAAAACAGTGTAGCATTTAAGGAACTTAATCTACAGTAGCCCCCAATTTATGTGTTTCAGGGGACTAGAAATTGGTGTACATTGGTGTAAAATGTAACGTTAGGCCGCAGGCACCAGTTCCTTAAGGCGCGCAATGCACCTCTGTGTTTAATTACTAGGCGCAGTCACGCTGGCGTGACGATGCCAGCGCATATTGGCGCAATATTCAAATGCTATATAAGGCGCAATTGGGCTGGTGATCATTGCCCGTTATAGGATCTTGTTCCTGGTGCTTCTGTGCTATTAAGCTTCTGATTAATCTGTGTTTTGATTTCTGTCCTGACCCTTGCCTGGCTATTTGACGATCCTGAGTTCTGAATCCTGATCCTTGCCTGATATCCGACTTCGCTTATTCTGAATCCCTTCTGAATGATCTCCTGGTTTGACCCTTGCCTGCCTGACTCCATTTCCATTCTGCCTGCCCCGACCTGGCCTGATCTGACTACGCTTCTGTCTAATGCCTTGTACCACCACCTTCTGCCCAAAGACTTTGCTTTCCAGTTGTGCCCCTTTGCTTGTTCAGAACCCTTCGCCTTGCACCTCTTGTTATAAGACCTGGCAGCATCTGAGTAGCTGAGGGCTCCTCCCGAGGCCAAAGGCGGCTGCTACAGGCAGAAGCACGAGCCGAGACCAGGGTGCTTGGCATGGGTTCTGAATTTAGGGTGCCAACCGTGACATAAAATCATAGAAGTGCATTATATATATAGTCGTGTTCCAAGGAATGACGCACTCCAGGACTTCATAATGAGATCAAGCAAAGTGAAGTTTATTTGTCAACGTTTCGGTCCAGTCAAGACATGTCTTGAGAAAGGTCCAGACTGGACCGAAACGTTGACAAATAAACTTCACTTTGCTTGATCTCATTATAAAGTCCTGGAGTGCGTCATTCCTTGGAACACGACTATCTGCACTATATATGACAGCACCCAAGCAGTAAAACTCTGCTGGATTGGAGTGCACCACAGCCTGAACTGTGTGTGTGTGTGTGTATATATATATATATATATATATATATATATATATATATATATATATATATATATATATATATATATATATAAAAATGGTGGGACCACAAAAAAGTGTAAAATAATGAAAAAACTTGAAACAGGGTATGTAAAATTGAGGTTTCACTGTACTTATGTATTTGTCTGTATTCTGTCATGGTCAGGACCTACCATGAATATAGGGCTCATCAACTCCAGGGCTTTTATCTGCTTCGTTGCTAATGACATAACGAAGGAATTGCCCACACCTGGCCTTTAAATAGCCTTTGAGGCAGTGTCCAATTACTTTTGAGACCCTGGTCCAATTACTGTTAAACCAGCTGAAATGAAGTGATTGTGTTAAAAAAAGGCTTTAGTTCCTCAAATTTTTATGCAATTTTTTTGTTCAACCCACTGAATTAAAGCTGAAATTCTGCAGATCAACTTCATCCGAGTTGTTTTATTTAAAATTCATTGTGTAAGTTGTCTGTACAAATATTTATGGACCTAAAAAAAACATTAAGCAACATCAGGGAAAAGGCACCCACTGAATAGCATTATAAATTGGAGAACCAGGGTGGGTGTGCCCATGTAACTGGTCACATCACGGTGAGCTCTGTGGGCACACTGATCCTGAGCTGGACTTAGACCTGCTATTTCTCAGAAACTTCACACCCATTTACTACGTGGGCATACCTAGCAGCCCTGGGAGGCAATAAAGGCCCAAGAAATAATAAAGACACGTCACAAAAAATGGATTAATACATGCGGCGGCCTACCCAAGATGGCTCAGAGACTCCTTCATCTCCCCCCTCGAATGACCAAGCACCCGACACAACCATAACTCCTGCTCTAGCTGCGATTGCAACCTGCTAAGCTACCCTGACTGACCGGATAGAAAAAGTAAAAATATACTTGTCCCTAATTAAAGTCGACCTACAAGCAATATGAGAAAGGATAGCAGCCGTGGAAAATAAAGACAATGCATTAGGACACATGCGCACCAATCACAGTACAGGTGGTGAACTCGGCAACGCAGAAATAATGTCCGGGTGGTGGGTCTCCCAAAGGGCTCTAAAGGTCAGAAGCCAGCTGACTTTGCAGAGCTATGGCTCTGGTGTCTTTTACCACAGGCAGCCTTCTTAACAGCAGAAAGGGAGCAGCATGTTCCAGGGTGACCCAGACCACCAGGGGCCCCTCCGCATCTATTCCTCATACTCCTGCTCCATTTTTGAAACTCCAATTTCGGAATGCAGCTTTAACAGCAGCATGAGCAATGGGGCAGTTGGAGCACAATGAGGCGGTGGTATCATTGTACCTGGACTATTCTACACATTTGCAGTGTGCAGCATCTTTAGTGGAGTTAAATGAAAGCTACACAACCTGAATATTATTTAGTCCATCCTGTACCCTGCAAGGCTCATTTCTTCACCTTTCTGTACAAGACCAAGAAAGAGTCCAAGGCCCTGAGCCACTACTATATGCAGAGGGACCTCGTCTACGCCACTTTACACTGGTCCTTTAAAAATAAGTCCCGGTAAAGCTGTACAGGGATTTGACAAGGGAATCCAATCCCAATGCAGATTAACCAGAACTTATTCTTAATAGACCAATGAGGGTACAGGAAATCTTAATTGGGAAAAGCTTCCGTGCACAGACCTGCAGTGTCCTACTAGCAGCACGCTGAACTGAAATCAAGTAAGTGAGCATGGCCGGGCCCCCCCTTACACAGAAAATCCTGCGGGCCTGGGACAACTGTCCCCCCTGTGACCCCCTGATGGCGGCCCTGCCCCTACCTAAATCATTTGCAGAAGCTAAAGCACGCACATTCACGGAACGCTCCGACTCTCAAGAAACATCACTATCTTTTTTAAGTGGGTCTCAAGGATCTCTAGCACCAGACGAAGGAAACGAGGTGGACGCAAGCACAAGAGGAGACAAGATACAGAAGCAAACCAAATGTCGTCGGATGCGGTGGTAAATATTTCCAGTGTCACCCTTTCTGCTGTAGAACTACAGGTATTACAAAAGGGTTTATCATACAGTTTGGTTAAAAAACCTGATTTCTTTTCACTGGATCTAGAACTTTTTAGACTGTTCAGGACATTGAGACTTAAAGTACAATTCTCTGATAATATAAAAATGGAACAAAAAATTTCTTGTAATACGTTTTGTGGGGAGTCACTGGGGCTTAAACCTGTGAGTGATTTTATGCAAAAATGTGATAATGTTTTTGTGGAGGCATATATTGGGCATGTTTTAAGGGAAATGAAGATATTAGAGGATAAATATAAAAGGGGTGATATACACCTAATCCCTAATAACATGTCCAATGTTGAACTATAAGTACTTAATGAGTTAACAAAAAATCCAGACATTATGATCAAGTCAGCAGATAAAGGTGGGGCGTTATGAATAGACTGGATTATATTACTGAGGTCAAACACCAATTTCATCTACCTATCAAAAGCTGAATGGTAATCCCATATTGGGGATACAGAAAAAAATTAAAGCCCTCCTTGATGATGCATTACAATTACAGGTAATTCACAGCAAGCTGGCTACTTTTTTGCAACAACCGTCGCCACTCACTCCATTGTTCTATATTTTGCCCTAAATTCATAAGAACCTGCAACATCCTCTGGGCAAACATATAGTCTTGAGTGTGGATTGAATTTTTTCACCAATTGCAATTTTTGTAGATAAAATAATTCGACCCTATGTGGAAAGACATCCTTCCTACATACAAGATACTAGTGATTTTCTGAATAAGCTCAATGATGTATCTGGTGATGTGAATAATTGGTTTTTGGTGACTCTGGATGTTGAGAGCCTCTACTCCTCCATCCCACATGATGGGGGTGTAGAGGCTGTCACATCGGAGTTACTTACAGATAATTTAATGGATGGCTCACAAAAGAAGTTTATAGTACAATGTTTGACACTATTGTTGTACAATAATTATTTTCAATTCCAGGATGAATATTTCATGCAAATTAGGGGCACGGCTAATGTGGCCCGTCCTCCGCAAATATCTTTATGAGCTTGTTTGAAAAAAATGTGGTATATCCTAATGTATTATTTGGAAAACACTGTAAAAAATGGATTCGTTTTAATCGATTATATTTTTGTGTTATGGGCGGGGCCACAGGAATCCCTTGAAGCGTTTGTACAGGAAATTAATTGTGCATTACCCTATATCCGATTCACTTTGAATTTCAGTATGACAGACATTTCGTTTTTAGATACTAGGGTGTATAAACAAGATGATAAATTATTGACTGACTTGTATGTCAAACCAACTGACCGAAACATGCTCCAACATTATCATTCATTTCATCCGCCTCAAATTAAGAAATCGCTCCCTAAGTCACAACTGATGGGAGTGAAAAGAATAGTATACTCTGATGAAATAGCTGACACTAGATTGACAGAAATGTGCAATAAGTTAGGAGGTTGGAGACACTTACCCCATTTGGCCTAAATAAAGAATATGACCTTAAACCAATTTTTAGATAAATTCATTATTTTAAAAGATTTTATATTGTTGTTATTTTGAATCTTTTTACAGAACTGCATCATTTTGAATTTGATTCACCTATACTATTGGCTTCACTACGGATGGATACTTTGTGGAAACTGTAACACTCGTTTTTGTAAATGGTTACACTGTTTGACATATGTGATAAGATGTAACACATGTTTGTTATTTGATACTAATTGGCCACTAGATGGCTCACAAGGGTTTAAAAGGCTATGTGTGGATTGTCAGTTTAGCTTGATAAAAGGCCATTTGAGGCCTGAAACGTCGCTGTGATGCCCAGAAGGCTGCAATAAAGGCATTTTTATCTTATAAAGATTGAGTGGTGCTGTTCAATTACAATTTCATAAATATTCATAAAACCCAGCACAATTTCTCACACACAACCTTCATCCACTCCTTGCTAAATTCAAAGATACCCTGGGCCACTGGACAAAGCTGCCCTCAAACCCAATTTTGCAAGTTCGAGTTCCGCAAACAGAAAACTTGAATTGATTGAGTTTTTGGAGAAAAAAAAACTCTGTCAACCTCTTCAAATGGTTCAAGGGACCTCTTCCATTGACTTCTACAGTACCTCAACATGCTTTAGGTGGTGTATTTTCGGATTTGAGCTATATCCAGGGTTCGGGGTATAATGAATCTCGTTTTGACCTCAAAAATAAAAAACTCAAATATATGAATTTTCGTTGAAAAATCTCACTCGAACTTAAAATAAAATAAATCTGACCCTTAATACAATACTGTATTTATATCAGATTTCTGTTGGTGCCTGTAAAAATGTTTTTCTATGATGTCAATTCAAATAAAACAGAAGGAGGATAATGAACAGAGAATTGGAAATCAAGGAAATACATTTGTTGCTACATCAACAAGTAATGTTACAGTTTTCTATAAAAAGAAAAACTATTATATATTTTAGCACTGTGACAATAAAAAATATATAATTAGACCTCGTGATTTTACAAAAGTACTAAATAACTAAGCACTTAATGGATCAATCCCCACTGTTTGCATAATGGAGAAATAAAAAGGCCTGTTAAATGACTAATACTAATTAATTTTAGACTATTTTTGATAGCTAGTTCATTGGGAAAAGGCAGCCCAAAACAGCTTGCACTCTAAACGCTACCTCATTGAACCAAAGCTAGCCTACAGTGAAGCTGTGACCTGTCTCTGAACAACAATAGCATGTAATGGGAGCAAAGGGCCAACAAGATGTGTCACATATCATTTGAATACAGTTTTAATATTCTAGAAGCTCACAATAGAAATAAACACATTTTTAAACCAAAGCAAATAAACTTAAAGACAAAGAAAAAACTTTAGCTAATCTTGTGATTCACACTCATTATGGAATAATAAACATTTTTTTTGTTTGTTTCTGTTGTAATTCATGTATCATGCTCATTACTTAATCAAAACATTAATGCTAAGCACCAATTTCTTTCAGACTGATTTTTTTTATAGTCAGATTTGTGAGAAATTAATCTACAATTATATATGCAATTTATAATTGGCTTAGAACTACTTGTTCTGAATCAAATCAATAGAAAAATATGATCAGCTAGATAATCAATGTTGTCAAACCGATTCTTATTGTGGGTGTCTGAGAAAAGGAATGTGTGAATGTTCACCCATAGATAAATAATGATTCTGATCAAATTTAATGAAAGGGGTGGTTCACTTTTAAGTTGACTTTCAGTTTGACTCTGGAAGCCAAAAACCTTTGCTATGTGAGGCTGCAATTTATTTTTTATTGTTACTTTTTATTGCTTATCTTCCTATTCAGACCCTCTCCTATTCATTTTCCTTTCTCTCTTTCAACCCACTTCCTGTTACTAGAGTAAACGGACCCCCTAGCAACCAGTTAGCTGCTGAAATGCCAAACTGAGGAGCTGCTGATATAAAAATGAAATAACCCAAAAAAAACCATAAAAATTAAGACCAATTGCAAATTGTCTCAGAATATCAACGTCTACATCATTTTAAAAGTTAATTCAAATGTAAATTAATTTAAGAAAAAAAACCTCTGTCAAGTCCTTTTCCCAGTTGCATTTATTTCTTCTCAATCGCTTGTTTAATTATGAAAAAAACTCAAATTAGAAGAACTCACGTTATTTCATGGAATTTAAGCTCTAATAATTTTTTACATATTTGCTTTAAGAAAAACTTACTTGAATGTTAAAGGACACCTCCTACTGACTTCCATAGAAGCTCACTAGTTTTCTGCTGAGAAATGCCTTCTTTTCAAATTCAAAAATGAAGATTGCATGTTTTCACTGTGATTTTCTTGAATAGTGAAAAGAAATGCAATCTCAGTGTTTAGTAAATTGGCCCCTGTGAGTCAGTATTGCTTCAAAGAGATAGATTTACAGTCTTCATGTGTCTGGAACTACAAGAAATAGTTAAGCTTTTATAATTAGCTTCAACTGCTGCCTGTGAGGTGGATAAATAATGACAGAACTGAAGGTATATTTCTATAGAGAAGGTCTTCAAGATCTTGAAAGAAATGTTTACATTTATATAATTTGACGATAGATGGAATTAGAAGTTGCCTTTAGGTGTAGTAAAATAACATGTACATGCAAGGAATGTATCTGTAGCTGGCGCACTTCACAAATATATACTATACAGCTGATTTTATAGCAATTATATTTCACTGGTGAACTCAAAACAGTAACATGAGTCAGGATCATGCAGGCTCCTCAGTATTATCCAAATATAAAACTTTTCTGGCAATAACAAATGGATAAATCACTAACTAAAGCATATATAGTTAGTATACTGTGACATGGCATACACAAAGCAATAAATCAACCTGATTTTTCAGTGCAATGTCCTTTCCAAGTTAAGCAAAACATAATAAGCTAGCATGGCTATCCTTATAGATACCCCCTTCCCTGAACAGCTTTTATAAAAAGAAATAAAACAATAAAAGAGTTCTACACATAATAAACAAGAGAACCTGATCCCCACACATTTGTCTTTGCATTTTGTGGATTAAACTGGGTGTATTAAGGAAGCTCTGCTGGGAATGACAATGAGAAAAACCGTTCAACTAACCCATGAAAAAGAGAGTAAGAGAGACGAGGTTCATCTGCTATGTATTACTTGGATGCAAACTGATTAATATCATATTATCGTACAATAACAGTGCTTATGATTACACATGATACCAAAACAGTTCCACCTAAAATTTGTGTTCTGAGCATAAATAATAATACTAAGGGCCTTCCTGCCGAGCGAGTTTTTTTTCCCCAAAAAAATAAAAAGCTGAGGTATTGGAAAGAAGAAACCATGCAAGAGTTTAGGGTCTCTCCTGTAATTTTTGGACCCAAATGCTCAAGTATGAAGGCACAAGCATTCTTAACTCGAGCCCCAAGGTTTCCAAATTGTGGAATTGCCACACCAGAATACCAAAACAGTGGACGTGGACAAAAAAAAAATTAGAGTTAAACAGAGATAAACAGAGATACTACTAAACAGAGAAAAAAGCCAGGGTGGAATTTGACCAGGGCCCGCAACCCCGCAGGGCCCCTTCAGATATCGCCCCGCAGTAGCGGCTGCAGCCGCAAAGAGAATCATCATGGAGGGGGGTTCAGGGGCCCAGCTGCATGGCCTTACCCCACCTAGTTACATTACTGTTCACGAGCATGCTCAGATTGTAGAAGTGCCCTGAATGCTACCCAGAATGCCTAGCTTTAGTAAACTCCTACACTAGAAGTATCACATCCCCTACATTATGCAAACGAAGGGCACACACACTAACTTCCACACAGGAGGCAGTACTACTGAAAAGCAGCTAACACAGAAGTTTGGTGTCAAAATCAGCACCCAGAATAAAGAACCAATGCAAAGCTCCCTGGTCTTGGCTCTTGCTTCCGCCTTTAACAGCCGCCTTTCACCTCAGGAGGAGCCCTCGGCTAATTGGATGCCACCAGGTCTTATAAAGAGAGGAGCCAAACTAAGGGTTCTGGACGAGCAGAGGGGCATGATCGTTAAACAAAGTCTTTTGGGCAGAAGATCACAGTTCAAGGGTTAGGCAAAAGCATGGTCAGACAGGCAGAGGTCGGTTCAGGCAGAGTACAATCAAGGTCAGACAGGCAAGGTTCAAAACCGGAGGATCAATCAGAATGGTCAAACTGGCACGGGTCAGATAACGGAGTGTAGAATAGTCAGATAATCAGGCAAGGGTCAGGATCACAGAAGTCAGATTAATCAGGCAGACAGGGGTCATAACAGGAATCAGAATACCAGAATACACAGGAATATCACCCAGGAACTCAGTAAGTAGAACCAAACAACGGCAAAGATAACAGTGTAAAGGCCCCTTTAATACTATTTGAATTTCGCCCCATTGCGCACTGACGTAATCACGCCAGTGTCAATGAGCATAGGAAACCAGGAAGTGCGCGCCGCGTGCGCCCTAAGGCAATTCATTCATGGACAGCAGAGGAGGCGGAAGCATGCGGCAGATGCCCCCGCCGGCCCACTAGACCACCAGGGTGAGTTTTCCGCACATTTGGCTAATTTATATATAGCTTAGAAGGGTTGCTAGACAACCAAGGAATTTCAACTGAGCATGTGTGAAATTTCAGAGCTAGAGTTGGCTTTGATGATATAGCTAGGAGGAGGCAGTGAAATCCAAGATGCCTGTCTCAACTAGAACTGCAGTGAAGATAGGGGGGATTTTGCAGAAGGTACAGTGAGCTGATGATTTACATTGTACAAACAATTCTAAATATTTAAAAAATTGGATTTCTTGAACTTTCACATAGTGTCTTTAATAAGTAAATTATTTTAGTTATGATTGGTTCCCTTTAAGTATAAACACATGTATTTGCCTGATACAAAAAAAATTTAAAAATCTGAATTTCGACATGTGTTTTATTTTATGCCGATTTATTCATTTTCAAATTCATGTTCTTCCAAACTTTAAAAATCATGATCAAATTCATTCAAATTGGGATACTCAAAGAGTAGGGAAAATTATATACATTTTGCATTAAGTTTTGCCTTTTCTTTCTGATTTCATAGAAAAAAGGTGAAGAAACACTTTCTATGGCCGTGAACCTTCAATTTCTATATCTACCTTATATTTTTAGGATAAGAAAATGCTTTGCATATTGCTTGTCCCTTTTTTAAGATTATTATTTTTGCTATTAGGTAGTTGATCAAGAACGTTAACTCTGTTTTTGCTTCAGGCAACAACATTTTGTTTTCCCTGATTTAACAGGACTTGGTGAATATACTCCTAAGTGACAAACCACTTCATAGGAAGTACAAATGAGGCAATTTATCTGAAATTTAAAGCTGGTTGCACAGTGTGAAATCAGATACGGTAATAGACTCATTAAGCTTGATTTTGTATTCAGCCTTAATTTACTGTACTAAGAAGTAGCAAGTTCCTGAAAAACATGTGGCTTAGTACAAGCCTCCTGCCATTAAACAACATCTTCTGCACTTAATAATCTTAGAGGACTATAGTGACACCAAATAAGCACTCTGCCATATATTATATGTATGTACAGCACCTTGCAAAATAATTCTTCTATGTTTAGGGGCCGATTCACTAACTTCGAGTGAAGGATTCGAAGTTAAAAAACTTCGAATTTCGAAGTTTTTTTTGGGCTACTTCGACCATTGAATGGGCTACTTCGACCTTCGACTACGACTATCCAAGGATTCGAAGTAAAAATTGTTCGACTATTCGACCATTCGATAGTCGAAGTACTGTCTCTTTAAAAAAAACTCCGACCCCCTAGTTCGCCATCTAAAAGCTACCGAAGTCAATGTTAGCCTATGGGGAAGGTCCCCATAGGCTTGGCTAACTTTTTTTGATCGAAGGATATTCCTTCGATCGTTGGATTTAAATCCTTTGAATCGTTCGATTCGAAGGATTTAATCGTTCGATCAAAGGAATTATCCTTTGATCGTTCGATCGAACTATCTGCGCTAAATCCTTCGACTTCGAATATCGAAGTCGAAGGATTTCAATTCCCAGTCGAATATCGAGGGTTAATTAACCCTCGATATTCGACCCTTAGTGAATCAGCCCCTTACTGTTTAAAAATCCTTAAATTTAATCTGCAGGGCATTCAACTTTTTGTTCTTGAACCACTCCAGTATTGTTTTGCATTTTCAATTTCATTTTTTTTATTCCATTTTTTTAATAGAATTTCTATTTTGATAGAGCCCATTCCCTGCTAATAGAAAGCACCCCAGGCAAGGAGTTAGTCAAAGCCCTGATTTCAGTTCAGCAGAAAATCTGTATCACTATTTGGAAATTGGGCTACACCAAGTGGCAGCTTTATCAAAATGTGAGCTTTCTATTCTATTCATTCCTATGGGATTTTTATAAGCATATTTTTCAAAATGTAAAAGTAAGAGTTCAACATTTGATAAATACACTTCTAAAAATACCATAGAACTGAACAGAAAGTGGGTTGGGTTTATTGTGGTGAGTTCTAACTTCACACTTTGATAAAGCAATTGCTATATGTTATATGTTGCGATATGTGACTAAAAAAACTCCCCTCACTAGAAATTCTTTAGCAAGGGGGTAATAATGATTGGATCTGTTTTTACTGATAGCTACAGTATAATGCTTGTTTTATTGGGGAATATCTTCCTATTGGTCTGCCAAAGGGTATACTAACTCTGCTCTAAAAAAGGAGAAGCCATATAAGTTTCTCATGTAGTTTAGGCAGAACCAAAATTAACTGATAAAAGTATAATATAAAAATATTGTCCTGTAAGAGCCTGGGTATTAAAGTATGAGCTTCAAAAGTGTTAGATTGGGGTCCCTAACTTACAATGAAAACAACATCTTTCAACATCTTCTTGTTTTCAGACAGGCTGTAGCCAGAGGAAGTCAACAGAACAGTAAAACCAAAAAGATAAAAGTGTCTTAGTAATGACAATTAGGAACCTTGAATTGTAAGCTCTGTAGGGGTAGGAAGTGTAAATGATGTATAATCTCTGGAGACCACCGCAAAATATGTTAGCGCTATAAAAAAGTGATACAGGTGTTGGATCTGTTATTCGGAAACCTGTTATCCAGAACACACCGATTTATAGGAAGGCCATCTCCCAAAGACAAATGAATGTTTAAATGGTAATATTAAACCCCAGGTCCGGAGATAACAGGTCCTATACCTGTATAATCAATGGTGGGTCTAGGCAACCCAGCTGGCCACTTTGCCTCACTCCCACTCTCGTTGATGCACATGCCTGAACAAATGTGCACACACATGCTTGCATGTTGACAATTGGAGGAGTAGTAGACCGGGTGGTGAGGGGGACACAAGGGTCCGGACAAGTGGTAGGTGAGAAAAGAGGTATGTGCCTGGCACCCTAGGCACGTGCCTCTTCTGCCTACTCCTAGTTCCAGCCCTGTGAATAACTACTCCAACAGCCAGACTACACTATCAACAATTAGTTTTGAACATTGTTTTAATAACATTAAGGGTTATTTACTAAAATCCGAATTTATCTAATTTTTTAAAGCGGACCTGTCACCCAAACATAAAAAACTGTGTAATAAAAGTTATTTTCAAAGTAAACATGAAACCCGAATTCTTTTTTTATTAAAGCATTCATAGCTGTTGTAAACTCGTTTAAAAATCTCAGCTGTCAATTATTGCCTACCCCTCCTTTATGCCTTAGGCATAGAGGCGGGGCAGGCAATTACTTTCCATTCAGCACTTTCTAGATGTCACTGCCCTCCCTGTATTCCCCCATTTACCATTTAATTGTATAGCCAGTGCATGGGGATGGACATCAGGTACCCCATTCTGGTGCGCAAAGAAGATTTTGAGATGATGCAAGGCTTGCCTTAATAACAGTGTCCATGGCACCTGCCTGCTTGTTATAATTAGGAATTCCCAGACTAAAGGAAACAAGATAATTTATATAGTGTAATTAAAGTTTATTTTGCTTGACTAACTTGATAAAATAGAATTTGGAATAATATTTTTTGGTGGCAGATCCCCTTTAAATAAAAAAAACCATGACCATACTCTAATACTCGATATGATCGAGCGAAAACCCAAATTGTACGATTCTTTTGGAGTTTTTTCCTGAATTGCTTGATTTTTGTCAGGCTATTTCCAGCGCAGACTACAGAAAGGTCAAAATAGGATAGGGACCACTGACTTATACACATCCTCGGCAGGTCTGAGATGGCGGATTTTCTGAGTTTAGTAAATAACCCCCTAAAAGTTGGTACAGAAACTGAAAAATAAAGATTACTTTTATTGAGATGTGTAACCTCTGTCGTGTAACCAGTCGCGTGAAATGCAGTGATGGAAGTTTTCAGCAGCTTTTTGTCAACACTGCAGTTTCTAGATCTAATGAGAACTGTGCTGTTACATAATGTTGAGATTACGTCTCCCTGTTTTGCAATTTCAGCTTGCAGAAAGCAGTGAGAAAATTTGTTCGTTTGTAATATGGTTTATACAACACTGAATTTTAACATTTGGCTAATGTTTGTTATTTTGACTCTGTAGATTTTTGGCCTTGTTTACCATTTATGGGGCAATGTGCACTGCATTTTTCACTTTGCATATTGTCTTGCAGGTTGTGGCCTGAGGCAGTGCTGTATTTAGAGAGGATGAATGGCATACATTATATTGGAATACGGAAAAAGAATTTATATCGGCTCAAATGGTCCTATAACTGATACTGGAAAACGGGAAAAGGAAAGGAACAAAAGTTCTCTAATTATGCAATGAATAAACATTCAAAAAAGGTGAGAATCAATCTTATGACTCATTTGAGCTCACCCTTAAACTCTTTTGACCCAGGTGTGTAAGAAACCCCGGGTCCAGCACATAGATCCAATCCCGCAATTAACTCAATCACGGCTAATGAGGAAAAACACTCACCAAACGTGCAGGGTGGCCCGGGTGCACCGCCCCGAACCCGTAGCTGGGGTGAGTGAGGAAATGTGCAGAAAAACGGCAAGCACTCCTGGAGCCACTCGTAGGTAAAAACAGCTTTTATTCAGTCGGTTAAAACATGGAATCCTGACGCGTTTCGTATCTTAACGATATGTAGTCATAGGCATCATGACTACGTATCGTTAAGATACGAAACACGTCAGGATTCCATGTTTTAACCGACTGAATAAAAGCTGTTTTTACCTACGAGTGGCTCCAGGAGTGCTTGCCGTTTTTCTGCACATTATATTGGAATACCCTACATACTTGCAATGAACTCAAGAATAGATTTATTATCAGTCACCAGTGTGATTCAGCACAGATATTTAATACATTATTCTCCTCACCACACACTCTTGACAGTTAGGGTTTCCCAGATCCTCCTGCTTACTTCCCTGATCCTCATTGCCTGTCAGGGATGCTGCTCCTTGTTAAAAACTTTCAGCAGATGGGTCAGCCGTATGTTCCATGTACACTAGGCCCTACATTGTTTAGTCCTTATCCCCTTCTGGCCTTCAACCCACATGTTAATTTCTGCTTTTATGCAAGACACTCACTGACACTTCCTGGAGTTACATAGTTTGTTATTCACAACCCCCCCCCCCAAATTGTTCTCTCTTAAGGAGGCCCCAACGCACTACCTTTTGTTGTATAACTACCATTTATGTTATTTCTGCCAAAGTCCATAATCTTGCTTTTATCAACATTGAACCTCATTTGCCAATTTACTGCAAAGTTCTCCAGTTTATTCAAATCATTCTGCAAAGTGCGGAACTTATAGTCCTGAGCAAGTTAGAATAATCAGCAAAAGAAGACACAGTACTTACAATATCAACCTTAAGGTTATTTATTAAAACATTAATAAGAAAAGGACCAAGGACAGTTCTCCCCTTGCACTGAACTCAACTACCAACTAATAACAACTAGTAGAAAATGTTCAATGTAAATATCTTTCAGCCAGTTCTCTACCCAAGTACAAATATTATGTTCCAGGTTCCAGTGTGGTACTTTATCAAACTATTTACCAAAATCTAAGTTGATCGCATCCACTGCCACTCTGATATCTAGTTTTGTCTAGGTTTCTGCTCACCTTCTCATACAAGGCAATTACATTTGTCCAGTAATATATATTGCTCATAAAACCATGCTGGCACCAAATATATTACAGGATCTTATCCCTTATTACCCCCTCCAAAAGCTTTCCTACCACTGATGTCTAACTAACAGGCCTTTAGTTGTCAGGCTCAGATGCCTTTTAGAATAATGACATTACCAATTAATTTGGCACTTTAGAGGCACCATGCTAGACATCGAAAAATCCTCAAAAATTAGTAAAGTGGTTTGGCAATCATAGAGCTAAGATGTTTTACTGCCTTAGGAAGAATAGCTGGGCTTCATTTTCCTCACTTATACTGGGTGGTTTTAAGCATACACCAATTATAATTTTCTTAGTAGATGGCGGATTTTCTGAGTTTAGTAAATAACCCCCTAAAAGTTGGTACAGAAACTGAAAAATAAAGATTACTTTTATTGAGATGTGTAACCTCTGTCGTGTAACCAGTCGTGTGAAATGCAGTGATGGAAGTTTTCAGCAGCTTTTTGTCAACACTGCAGTTTCTAGATCTAATGAGAACTGTGCTGTTACATAATGTTGAGATTACGTCTCCCTGTTTTGCAATTTCAGCTTGCAGAAAGCAGTGAGAAAATTTGTTCGTTTGTAATATGGTTTATACAACACTGAATTTTAACATTTGGCTAATGTTTGTTATTTTGACTCTGTAGATTTTTGGCCTTGTTTACCATTTATGGGGCAATGTGCACTGCATTTTTCACTTTGCATAATTTTCTTAGTAACCTTAAGTCTAGCTGAAATTTCTGCCCTCTAGGGCCTTCATACACTCCCCAGTGTTATCCTTGCTTTTAGTACGTCTTTAACTCTGGATTTTCAGTCCAGTGCACTAGAAACCTAAACCCTGGTCTACGCCAAAACTTTTAGTAATTGATTTAACTGCTTAAGTTCCAGCTGTCTTCCTAAAGTTGTACATAGCAACAATTCCAAGTTACAGGGCTCAACTACACTTGATACCACTTCACTCTACACTTGAGCTTTACAAAACAATTTGATATAGGTAGTGGTTGATTTGAATGCAGCTAGTTGTGATTGCTATGAAACCCAATCTATCACTTCTTGTCACTTTGCTTTTCTACTTATTAAGTGGAGGCTAACAATGTAGCATTCAGACAGTCTTTATGGATACAGTTTTAGCTGAAGGAGTACACACTGCTGATATCCAAGATATAGGATTATATTTTTACAGATTGACACAACGATCTGCAAGCTGAAGGAGTCTGTTGAATGCAGAAGAAGCTCTGGAAATTTCTGGATTGGACAAGGGTTGCCAATCATATAATAAAACAATCAGTATAGGACATAAAAATACATCAATTGTATGATGAATTTTCCATCTATGAAATAAGTATTTGTAGTAGACAGATGGAGGTTATACTGCCCTTGGTGAGGTGTTCTATTGAATATCTGTTCAACTTTTGAGGCCCTGTTTACAGAAATACGTATATCTTCAATAAATATAAAACTGCCCAGAGGACAAATAACATCTTCTTTAATAACAGAACACATTAGGAAATAGTTAGAAGCGTAGTGTAGTAAAAGCTGTAAAATTTCCATCAGGTCTAGTAACCCATTCCAAATGGACCAGTAAATGCTCAATGATGATTGGTTGCTATTAGGCCTATGGCAAATTTTCTTACTTTTATTACATAACTTCTCTAGACTCTATTGTGCAGCTCAATAGAGAGGAGGGTGACAGAAGATATGATAGCAACATTCAAATATTTATTTGAATAAATATTTATTTGAGTTCAGGATGCAAGAATTTTCCAAAAGCAGAAGATTGCCAGACCAACTAACACAACATACAGCTGGGGAGAGATGATGGGATATTAAAAAGAGACATTTTTACATTTATATACAGGTATGGGACCTGCTATCCAGAATGCTTGGGACCTGGTGTTTTCCAACTAATGAGCCTTTCTGTAATTTGGATCTTTATACCTTAAGTCTACTAAAAAACATTTACACATTAAATAAACCCAATAGTTTGGTTTTGAAACTAAAACTAAAAGGATTAATTATATCTTAGTTTGGGTCAAGTGCGAGGTACAGCTTTATTATTCCAAAGATTTAAATATTTGGATTATTTGGATAAAAGTCTATGGGAGATGGCCTTTCCATAAAACAGAGCTTTTTGGATAATGGGTTTTCAGATAATTGATCCCATACCTGTATTATAAATCATTTGAGAATGGAAGATGGAAGGATGGACACTTCCTTTTTTTAAATAGGGATAAAGGAGACATTGTCTTGATGCACTATGAATCTATTATTCTTATATCATTCCTTGCTTATGTTATTTTCTTCTTTTTATTTGCCATATCTCTTTCTAATAAATAGCATGTTACCTTCTGGTACCTTTGCTTTCCTTAGATGCTTTTTACCTTCTGCCATCAAGCCACAGCTTACACTACTACTGACACACAGAGCTGGTGCAGCAATAAAGCAGTCACATCTTAATTGTTTTTGATAACATAGTAGACACATTATCCTCTACAATCAAGTTTTAGCTCAAGGAAAATGTGTGGTAAGACATATTTCCATACATTTTTTCTATATATTTCCTACTATTTATTGTCTTAAATTCTATGATTAGTGATGGGCGAATAAAATCGACAGGCATGGATTTGCGGCATAAATTTGCGAAACTTTGGCGACAATTCACCCACAAAAAATTACCGTGCGTCATAATTATTCAGACACCCATTGACTTTAAAGCATTTGGAGAAAATGCGCATAACAATGGTCGCTCACGTCAAAATTGAAGCACATCAAAATTATTTTGACGCCCATTGACTTCAATGCGTTTGTGAATTTTCGCAATTTCGACAGAATCGCTATCTATGATAGTTGCAGTTAGTTGCACTTGGATCTGACATGTCCACTTCATCTCATCTTCTGAATTATACCCAAGTGTAACTATTGATACAAGGGAACCTTCAAGCTGGTGGTGATTTCAGGGCTGCCATACGGCTTCAACTGCACATGCGCAAATCCTCGATGGGTCCCAAAAGAATACATGGAAGATGGTGCCCTGGAGCTCCTCTGCGCTGCTCTGCATTTTAGGGTCAGATTTCTTTTACTAATGCACAATGCAGGGAGGGAATGGGGGGCAATGCCAGGCAGTTAAGGGGGGCTTTTTTAGTACGGGCTGCGTTAATACATGCATTAGGCTTGTACCTAATTGTGACACAGAGCACTGGAAATTACCATCCCTATTCAGGGAAAAACATGCATGAATTCTGGGGAAAAACATATAATCTAGGTAACAAGCATAACAAATTGCATAATATAATTACTTTTTTTGTCCACCTGCTCCCCAATAAATATGTAAACATCATTTATTCCCGACAGTTTAAGTTTCGTAATACAACCAGTGTTTGAGCAATGCATTATGTAGCCTAACATTACAATATTTACTCTTTGGTGTATTGCTAGTAATCATTATTATTGTTCATGCATGTAAATTACACTGATTCAATAAGTCTTGTTAAAAAAAAAAAGATACATACTTTTTTTTTATATGGCAACCTGTTCTTAAATTACAACCATCTGTACACACTTTAGTTATTGCCTGTGCACACAGATGGTAGATAACAACAAAAAATGCTGAAAAAAACCTTTAATCATAAAATCTATAACTACAAAGATAATTCAAACCAGATGCGGGCTATTTGTTTTAAGAGCATGTATGATCACTGTAATTAGCCAGGGCACTGACTCTAAACATGATGATTAGGCTTAAAAACAATCATAGTTATTCTAATGACAATTAGCCCCTGCAAGACTGTCCTATTACAGGTAACTATCTATGGCAAATTCTTCATTTACCTCAATGCCATAGCTTACTTATCAAGCCTTCAAACAACTCTTATAGAAATAGGCCTGACATTCTTCTACATTTGTTTTCATACTTTAAGAAAAAGTAAAGTATAGAAACAAATTGTTCTTCTGTCAAAGGACATAAGAGATGACATTCACCACTACATATGCAAAAGGTTCCGTAACTCGTTCCAAGCAAAGATATATGAAGTTGTCGGCATTCTTGCAAACAGCAATTTCGAAAAGGTGTTAAAGAATATTGCCAATATTGCAATACATTCTGTGCAATAAAAGTCTGTCACTTTGTTATGAAACAAATGCTCTGTTTGCTGCCTGTTAAAAGATACAACACACACTTAGTTCTAATGGCATGATATAACGACACACAATTCCTAAAATCCATTGTATTCAAAGTGTCAGACTCCAAACACTCAGATATAAATCGGAGTTGGGAAAGTGTTTTCACAAAGCTGGCTGAAATATCACAGGAAACGTAATATTATTTTTACATTCTAAAAACCTAAACATTTATAACTGAATGTTACAATACAGTTTTCCATTACCAAATGGAAAGTTAAGATTGTGTAGCTTTTTAGAACGAGGGCGCTGCTTTGTCTCAGTCTGAGGTTATTGCTTGGCAAAGCCAGGGAAGCATTCTCTCGTTTTTTCCTTAAAGTTTAACCATTAGGGCACTGCTTCATCAGAAAATTTTGGGAGCGCTGTGTATATAAATCTATTCTTGTGACTATTAATAATTGATTAACAAACTTGGTTAAATGTTACAAATATACTTCCCATTGAGTTCTGTGTCACCAGGACAGGTTTCAGGTGGTGAGATTATCATTTTATATTGTTTTAAACATTTCACTTTGATAAATCTGTTACGATTTTGTAATAATAATTTGTAATAACAGCAAATAATCAAACTCATTTTAAGGGGCAGATAGTCAAACTATTTTTCACTGAATTTGGCCATTGAACAATCTAAGTACAATGAACGATTAGAACGATTTTAGCGTACGATCGAACAATTTTACTTTGATGTGTAAAGACTTAGAAAAATGCTCTAGAAGGTCCCCATAGGCTAACATAGCACTTCGGCAGGTTTAATTTGGCAAAGTATGGAAGACAAAGTTTTTTTAAAGAGACAGTACTTCGATTATCGAATGGTCAATTATTCGAATGATTTTACTTTGAATCGAATTCAAAGTAAATTCGAAGTCGTAGTATCCTATTCGATGGTCGAAGTATCCAAAAAATTACTTTGACCCTCTAATTCACTTCGACCCTTGATAAATCTGCCCCTAATAATCAGAGCTTTCATGTTCTGGTTTGTAGGGCCACTGACCTTATTAATCAGATATCAATTTTAAAGGAGAACTAAAGTTTAACAAAGAAGTAGGCTAGAAATGCTACACATAGGAGTTGATCTAGTGTCATTACCAATTTCTGATTGTCTATAGTATCATTAAGGATATCTAATAATTAAAACACTAAAGAAACACTACCCTTAAAGGCTAAATTCCAATTGCTTTCCTTTACTCTGGAAGAAAATCTTTAAGTTCTTTTGTTTTACAAAAAGTCAGGCAGAAAGTTTATATTCTAAGGGGGGAGTGTAATTAAAGTCGCAAAGAGCAAAACAATTCGCACCAATAAGAATAAAAATCCACATCTCACAATGTAATTTTGTTCCTTACACTGTTATTGCGTTGCGAATTTTAATTGTTCATTGCGAATTCTAATTGCGCACTTTTAAGAAGTGTTTGAAGGTATCGTAATCTTTTGGAGCAAACATAATGACTTTTTCAGTAAGAAGTTTTATTACATTTATTGCGCATTGGCACAAACTATAAAATTCGCAAACGGTCTTCCACTGTAGGAAGTGGTCGCTAAACAGTTTCCGGGTTCGCAAAAGCTATATTAAATTAGAGCAAAGCAAAATTTGTTAGTGCAAAGGCATAAATTTTCGCATTGCGAATAGTTTTTCCGTTACCGACTTTTATAACATTCCCCTGTAAATCCATAATAGCTAATACTGTTGCTACTGTTAATACATCCCATCCCACATACACAAAAACACACACAATAAAAACAACAGCATTAGGAAGAAGAGTTTTAGTTGCTTCCTCCGTGTATGGAATGTTACACTGCAACCCAGGCTGCTTGAGAAAACTTTTGATATCTTGTTTGCCTTTATTATATATATTATATATTATTATTTCAGAAGTAATTACTGTCAGCACCAAACGCACACTTTCTATTCCAGCACAAATGCAATTATTCAGAAATGTTTTTATAATAAGAAGAGATTTGTTTATTGTTTTTCAAACATAATTAGTTTTAAACCAGAAAACCTGATAATATTGCCAAAGGAAATGTAATTAAACATTATTAGTGAGATGTTAGCAGTTAAGATACTGTTAGAAGAACAAGCATACAGTAAAGATATGTACAGCTAAAAAGAGCACAGATTATATAGATGTATTCAGTGAAGTAGTATATAACACTGGAATTGTCTCTAGGCACGCAATTCCTCAATTACTTCATACACAAGAGTTCTTTCGACGTTTACAAAATGATACCATTCAAAGAGGATAAATAATCTCTAATGCAATAAACAAAGAAGATTGCCATGTACTTTAGTGGCTTCATGTCTTCTGTGATAATCTAATTCTGTATGTTTGTAAACCAACGTTTATCCATGCAAACTTAATCATTACAAGAGGGTTTGACTAAATAAAATGGATACATGCATAATAGTAGCAGAGTTTAAGTAAACTGCTAAAAAGTGCAGAACATTTATCAAGCGTCGAAGTGAATTCAAGGGAATTTTCGAAGTAAAAAACTTCGAAATTCAAAGTAATTTTTTGGATACTTCTACCATCGAATAGGATACTACGACTTCGAATTTACTTCGACTTCAATTCAAAGTAAAAATTGTTTGAATATTCGACCATTCGATAATTGAAGTACTGTCTCTTTAAAAAAACGTTGACTTCAATACTTCGCCAAATTAAACCTGCCGAAGTGCTATGTTAGCCTATGGGGACCTTCTAGACCATTTTTCGAAGTCTTCACACATCGAAGTAAACTCGTTCGATCGTACGCTAAAATCGTACGATCGTACGCTAAAATCGATCAGCGATTTTACTTAGATTGTTCGATGGCCAAATTCTGTGAAAAATACTTTGACTTCGATATTCGAAGTCGAAGTATTTCAATTCGAGGGTCGGATTTCGAAGTATTTATCACTTTGAAATTTGACCCTTGATAAATCTGCCCCTAAGAGATTTGTCATTTAACCTTAAAAGGAGTTGTACATTTTAGACAGCATAATTCTAAGTCAATTTGCAATTTTTTTTTAAATTTATATTTTTGTTCTACAGCTCTGCAATTTTTAACTATTGTTTGATTGGCAGGGTGTAATTACCCTACAGATCAAGGAGCAGTTTTGAAAAAAAATTGAAGATAAATAGAAGACCTGAAAATAAAAAATAAACAAAAATATTAAAGTCTTATAGACTGTAATCTGTTTTTGGGTTGCCGGGGTCAGTAACAGTATTTTCAGCTGCAGGCTATTAAGAGTTGTATAAGGAAAACGTATGGCTGTTAGAAGCAAAACCTGGCTGGGGTCCCTTATCCCAAAACCTGTTATCCAGAAAACTCTGAATTACAGGAAGGCCATCTCCCATAGAGTCCCTTTGAAACAAATACCGTATATACTCAAGTATAAGCCGACCCGAGTATAAGCCGAGGTACCTAATTTTACCTACGAAAACTGGGAAAACTTATTGACTCTAGTATAAGCCTAGACACAACTACAGCCCTGTCTCCCAGCAGCGCACATTCTGCCAAAGCGACCCCCCCAGCAATCAACCGGACTTCTTTGCAAAGTTGATGGTGACAGAGAATTGCCAAACGGATTACTGTGTGCATTGTCCCACTGTCCCACTACCATGTGCAGAGGGTGCTGTGTGATATTGCCATCACTGTTAATCTTTCATATAACCAACAGAGGGCGCTGTGTGATATTGCAGTCACTGTTATTCTTTAATATAACCAACAGAGGGTGCTGTGTGATATTGCAGTCACTGTTAATCTTTCATATAACCAACAGAGGGCACTGTGTGATATTGCAGTCATTGTTATTCTTTAATATAACCAACAGAGGGCGCTGTGTGATATTGCAGTCATTGTTATTCTTTCATATAACCAAAAGAGGGCGCTGTGTGATATTGCAGTCACTGTTAATCTTTCATATAACCAACAGAGGGCGCTGTGTGATATTGCAGTCACTGTTATTCTTTCATATAACCAACAGAGGGTGCTGTGTGATATTGCAGTCACTGTTATTCTTTAATATAACCAACAGAGGGCGCACTGTTATTCTTTCATATAACCAACAGAGGGCGCTGTGTGATATTGCAGTCACTGTTAATCTTTCATATAACCAACAGAGGGCGCACTGTTAATCTTTCATATAACCAACAGAGGGCGCTGTGTGATATTGCAGTCACTGTTATTCTTTCATATAACCAAAAGAGGACGCTGTGTGATATTGCAGTCACTGTTAATCTTTCATATAACCAACAGAGGGCACTGTGTGATATTGCAGTCACTGGGGCTCATTTATTAAAGCAGCGCATAAGTGGACGCAAAAGATTGTCTGCGCCATCACGAGCATGATCGCTAATATATTTGCGTGATATTGCGCATAACACAGAGCTTTTGCGATGGTTTTGTTTATGCGCATTGCGCAAAAGATTGGGCATTTATGTCGCAAACGATGCCGTGGTTGTTAGGGGCGTGGCTGTGGGCGTGGCTACAATGCGCTTGCACTGCGGCCGTCGCAGATTTGCGTCTGTATATGTGCAAAACTGCACTCGGGCAACAGCACCACAATTTTTACGACTGCCTCTTCGTGGCGTAATAGTAACGCTCTTCAAAATGTGCATTCCTGCCCAGCTGCGCTAGTATATTCACATTTTTGCGTTTCATGTTGCTTAAAAGAGAATTTTATATATGTGTGCAGAGCCACACTGCTAAACTGGGTTCTGGCAAATACAATGGTGCTGCTGTTGGTGAGGATGTTTGTTAACTCAAAGTTAACTCAAAGATGAACAACCCCTGTAAAGTGCATATTAACCACGCCTTCCACCCAACATGTTAATATTGACCAAGGTTCCTTTAAGGGTATCAGGTAGGCTAAACACCTTTGCAACCAAACAAATATTAGCACAGAAACAAATGCAGATGCGTCTAAGTGAACGCAATATGCGCAATATGTGACGCAACTAATTAAAGCAGCGCATTCATACATGAGCACAACTAATCCTTACCTTTGCGGTATCTTCCTGTGCGCACAATTTATTATAAGCACTGCGACAGCTGATACGCAGTTTCACACCTCGCACTTGTCTGTGTCTACATTAGCGCACAAATCACACTGTTAAGGTATCGTGCGCTACATTATTAAATACTCGCATGCGCTGGGCAAATGTCAGGCCACTGCGCTCTTTTTAGCGCTGCGCTGCGTTAATAAATGAGCCCCACTGTTATTCTTTCATATAACCAACAGATGGCGCTGTGTGATATTGCAGTCACTGTTATTCTTTCATATAACCAACAGATGGCGCTGTGTGATATTGCAGTCACTGTTATTCTTACATATAACCAACAGAGGGCGCTGTGTGATATTGCAGTCACTGTTATTCTTTCATATAACCAACAGAGGGTGCTGTGTGATATTGCAGTCACTGTTAATCTTTCATATAACCAACAGAGGGCGCACTGTTAATCTTTCATATAACCAACAGAGGGCGCTGTGTGATATTGCAGTCACTGTTATTCTTTCATATAACCAACAGAGGGCGCACTGTTATTCTTTCATATAACCAACAGAGGGCGCTGTGTGATATTGCAGTCACTGTTAATCTTTCATATAACCAACAGAGGGTGCACTGTTATTCTTTCATATAACCAACAGATGGCACTGTGTGATTTTGCAGTCACTGTTATTCTTTCATATAACCAACAGATGGCACTGTGTGATTTTGCAGTCACTGTTATTCTTTCATATAACCAACAGAGGGCGCACTGTTATTCTTTCATATAACCAACAGAGGGTGCTGTGTGATATTGCAGTCACTGTTATTCTTTCATATAACCAACAGATGGCGCTGTGTGATATTGCAGTCACTGTTATTCTTTCATATAACCAAAAGAGGACGCTGTGTGATATTGCAGTCACTGTTAATCTTTCATATAACCAACAGAGGGCACTGTGTGATATTGCAGTCACTGGGGCTCATTTATTAAAGCAGCGCATAAGTGGACGCAAAAGATTGTCTGCGCCATCACGAGCATGATCGCTAATATATTTGCGTGATATTGCGCATAACACAGAGCTTTTGCGATGGTTTTGTTTATGCGCATTGCGCAAAAGATTGGGCATTTATGTCGCAAACGATGCCGTGGTTGTTAGGGGCGTGGCTGTGGGCGTGGCTACAATGCGCTTGCACTGCGGCCGTCGCAGATTTGCGTCTGTATATGTGCAAAACTGCACTCGGGCAACAGCACCACAATTTTTACGACTGCCTCTTCGTGGCGTAATAGTAACGCTCTTCAAAATGTGCATTCCTGCCCAGCTGCGCTAGTATATTCACATTTTTGCGTTTCATGTTGCTTAAAAGAGAATTTTATATATGTGTGCAGAGCCACACTGCTAAACTGGGTTCTGGCAAATACAATGGTGCTGCTGTTGGTGAGGATGTTTGTTAACTCAAAGTTAACTCAAAGATGAACAACCCCTGTAAAGTGCTTATTAACCACGCCTTCCACCCAACATGTTAATATTGACCAAGGTTCCTTTAAGGGTATCAGGTAGGCTAAACACCTTTGCAACCAAACAAATATTAGCACAGAAACAAATGCAGATGCGTCTAAGTGAACGCAATATGCGCAATATGTGACGCAACTAATTAAAGCAGCGCATTCATACATGAGCACAACTAATCCTTACCTTTGCGGTATCTTCCTGTGCGCACAATTTATTATAAGCACTGCGACAGCTGATACGCAGTTTCACACCTCGCACTTGTCTGTGTCTACATTAGCGCACAAATCACACTGTTAAGGTATCGTGCGCTACATTATTAAATACTCGCATGCGCTGGGCAAATGTCAGGCCACTGCGCTCTTTTTAGCGCTGCGCTGCGTTAATAAATGAGCCCCACTGTTATTCTTTCATATAACCAACAGATGGCGCTGTGTGATATTGCAGTCACTGTTATTCTTTCATATAACCAACAGATGGCGCTGTGTGATATTGCAGTCACTGTTATTCTTACATATAACCAACAGAGGGCGCTGTGTGATATTGCAGTCACTGTTATTCTTTCATATAACCAACAGAGGGCGCTGTGTGATATTGCAGTCACTGTTAATCTTTCATATAACCAACAGAGGGCGCACTGTTAATCTTTCATATAACCAACAGAGGGCGCTGTGTGATATTGCAGTCACTGTTATTCTTTCATATAACCAACAGAGGGCGCACTGTTATTCTTTCATATAACCAACAGAGGGCGCTGTGTGATATTGCAGTCACTGTTAATCTTTCATATAACCAACAGAGGGTGCACTGTTATTCTTTCATATAACCAACAGATGGCACTGTGTGATTTTGCAGTCACTGTTATTCTTTCATATAACCAACAGATGGCACTGTGTGATTTTGCAGTCACTGTTATTCTTTCATATAACCAACAGAGGGCGCACTGTTATTCTTTCATATAACCAACAGAGGGTGCTGTGTGATATTGCAGTCACTGTTATTCTTTCATATAACCAACAGATGGCGCTGTGTGATATTGCAGTCACTGTTATTCTTTCATATAACCAACAGAGGGCGCACTGTTATTCTTTCATATAACCAACTGAGGGCATTGTGGGATATTGCAGTCTCTCCCCAAGTGAACTGTTGGTATAGGAATGATTAAAAGTGACTGCAATCTCAGCTACTGCCGATGTCCTGAGTATAAGCCGAGGTAGACTTTTTCAGCACATTTTGGATGCTGAAAAACTCGGTTTATACTCGAGTATATACGGTAACAAAATGATTTCCTTGGTTACAAAGCTGCATGGGTCTACATTGCTGGCAAAACATTCCTATTGGGTTTATTTAATGTTTAAATAATTGTTGGCAGACTTAAGGAATGGAGATACTAATTACAAGAAGATCCCTTATCTGGAAACCCGAAGTTCCCAAGCATTCTGGATAATAGATCAAACACATGTAATAAATAAATAACATACAAAATTAATAACGAAGAGGAATAGGAAATTAAGAATACGTTGCCTAAACTAGCCCATCTAAACATAAGGGGTCTATTTATTACATAATAATATAAATATATCTATATATTTAAACATAAAACTTTGCAGCAAGCATTTTATAAAGGAAGTGGTTAATCAGTTGACATCCATCAGTCCTGTGCAATATTGGGTTCTCATTAAGATGCTATTTCAAACATCTACTGGAGAGCTGGTTTGCTGTTGACCAAGGGAGATCCTGAATCTCTAATAATCTGCAAGTGCAAAATTAGGAACTTTAAAAATAAAGGTTTCTGTATACTGCTGTCTCAGTTAAGGAATGAGCATCTTGAATTAAACCATAAAAGAATTGTGTGTGAAGGGGAGAAGGAAACTGCCAGTGTACAGACACCTTCGTGTGTAGTGTAGAATTTAGCACATTTCAGCCCATTTTAATGGCACCGGTTCGGTATACAGGTACTCAAAGAAAAATAATAACATTTGCCAATAAAAATCATTCATCAATAAAATAATGATAAATGAAGAATTTATTCCAATACTGTGTATTTTTTTATTCAGAGAAAAAAATCCAAGTTTATCAAATTTTATTATTAAACAAAGCTCAAACCAACTCCCATCCACAATTTTATCTTATTTATCATTAAAGAAAAACTTGGTAAAATCGAGAGAAAACCTGAATCATATGATTTTTTCGCACTTTATTCCCGAATCGTATGATTTTTTTCGGGTTATTGGCCAAAAACACCAAAGTCGGATTATTGGGCTAAACCCAGCACAGACCAAAGTGCCTTTAAATTGGGATAGGAACATTTGCCATTGACTTATACATGGCCTTGACAGGTTTGAGATGCCGGGTTATTGGCTTCGGTGATTTTTGCAGAATCGGGGTATAATAAATCTGGAAAAATTTCTTATTCCACAAAAAATTCAAGTTTTTGCCCCAAAAGGCCCAACCAGAAAAAAAATTTAGGTTTAATAAATAGCCCCCTTAATGTCACCAAATATAATTTTAATTTAACTGAAAACTACTTAGACCTTAGAAAGTAATACTGATGGTACCTTGCTACAGATTGTTTAATTACTAGGGATGCACCGAATTCATTTTGGGATTCGGCCAGGATTCTGCCTTTTTCAGCAGGATTTGGATTCGGCTGAATCCTTCGGGCCGGCCAAACCGAATCCTAATTTGCATATGCAAATTAGGGGCGGGGAGGGAAATCACGTGACTTTTTGGTCAGAAAACAAGGAAGTAAAAAAATTTTCCCCTTCCCACCCTAATTTGCATATGCAAATGAGGGTTCGGATTCGGTTTGGTATTTGGCCAAATCTTTCACAAAGGATTCGGGGGTTCGGCCAAATCCAAAATAGTGGATTTGGTGCATCCCTATAAATTACAAATCCAATGGATGATCCATCCAAAGAACACTGACACCCATGGGATTTGTGCACCCTATAATTTGCATCATGTGCTAAATCTTCTGAACATTGCACTTATCATAGGCAGTAAATACAGGGCTTTCCTTCATTCTGTACCAGTTGATGTACCATAACTTAAATGTCTGAACAATGTGCGAGTTAGGGGGCATCCAGTGGGACATCAGTGTACCTACCTCCAGTGTACCTCCTCCAGCCTGTCCCTTATGCATACAGTACTGCTGAATGCAAGTAGACCTGCACTCTTGGGAGAGGCACAGGTCTTTGCACTTTGAGTTGTGCCTATGACAATTAAGCAAAGGGCATGGTACAAAGTGCAAAAAACTTGGAGCTTTGTGCCTGTTTTTTACATGTTGCCCCCTGCTTCATATGTGGACACTGTACAGCAAATTGAATAGAGCAGAAGAAGCCTTAACTGCAATAAACAGCATCTAAAAATTTAGGGCATTGATTTGGCTCAGCTGAAAGCTTAAAAGTAACATCCACTAACCACCAATAAGCATAGATATCTAATAAAGGTTTCAACTATTGCATACCTGTATGCATCTAGTTTGTGGCTGACTTAATCATACATGCATTTATAAAAAATTACAACTAAAAAGAACTTTTTCAAGAGTTAGAATTCTAAAGACATTAGGAAAAGCGACTACAAAAAAATATTGTTCACAAGCAGCTAAAAGCCTTTTGAATATTCAATAGAGATATCTAGTGACCTTACTTTTTACTTTGCTGTGCCAGGTGAATTTTTTTCCGTAATAAATTTCCTACAATCTAATTTTCCATACCGGCAGGCATAGAGGAAAAGCAGAATCCACTCTACTTCACAGAGAGCTGCCCTTGAAAAGGGGACTTTTGGTTCATAATTCAGCCCCTACAATTCCTTTTTATATATATTCTGGTAAATTCACTGACTCATATTTCCTGCATGTCTTAAAATGTCATGGCAAATTGTTATTTCAACTCCCATTATACTGTACTTTAAAATATTCACTGAATAAGAGAAGTGCTTCATTTTTATTTTAGAAAACTCATTTAATAGTTGTGACAATTTTTTTTCTAAGAGAACACATTGATCACTTTAACTACATGACAATTAGGGGGTCATTCTTTAAACATTTAAGCAATTATCAGACCTTTGTATATAAAATCTATGACAGAGAGATCTTTTTTTTAGGATGAGTTTGGTCAGTTAAAATTAAATAATAGCAAAACATTATCAAATAGAACAGAAATGCAAGTGATATCCCCTTATTCAAAAATACCAGCTGCAGAAAATATTTAATTTCTAAATTAATTAATGTTTTGCCTCTCTCTGAACAAAACAAAGTTTTTACATGAATAAATAGATACCCCGTACCCTGCACTATGTAAATGTCACACAAAGGGGGTTATTTATCAAAGGCCGAATTTATCTCAATATGTTCTGCCAAGAACTTAGATTACATCCGTACAGGTTTTTTCTGCTTATTATTAGATTTTCCAAAAAATGTGGTTTGCGGAAAAAAAATCAGAATTTCACGTTTTTTTCAGAATTTCCATCCGAAAACTCCAATTTTGCATGCTTTTTTTCTCGAAAACTCTGAAATCTTCGTGGTATTGCTGGAAACACAGCACACATCAAAAATCATGGAACTTCTCCCATTGACTTATATGCAACTTCGACAGGTCTGAAATTCCAGATTTTCTAATTCAGACTTTTCCATCTTCGGGGTATAATAAATTCTGAACAATTTGTGATTTTTTAAAAGACCGGTTTCATACTAAAAAATCACAATTGTTTGGGGATTTTTGCATTTGGAGTTTAGTAAATAACCCCCAAAGTTTAGCTACTGATAGGGAATGCACTTTTTAGGAAAGAATTTCCTTGCCCCAAACAGATATATTGTGTACAAATGAAATAAATTTGGTACTGTTGCTGCTCTCATTAGGAGTGAGTGTCATAAAAAGATAACAGCAAGAAAGCAGTGTGAAATGCTAAAGTAGGTGAAAGCAGTAACAGATAAGGATCTACAGAAATCTCTTGAACTTGCCAAAGTCTTCTAAATAAAGAATAGTATTAACTGAAATAGCTCTTGGTCAACAAAATTATAGAATTGTTTCAGATAAGCTATTGTTTCTCCTACTAAATGAAACTGGAAGAGTCATGACTTGGGTTAGCCGGACTTGGATTTTTGAGTTTTGAGTGCTGCTCTCATACCTACCGCTAGGTGGCACATAGGTCGAAGGGGGAGGGAGTGATATGAATCCAACTTGCAGTGCAGCAGTAAAGAGTGATTGGAGTTTATCAGAGCACAAGTTACATGACTGAGGGCACCTGGGAAACTGAAACCATGTCAGATTTCAAAATTAAATATAAAAAAATCTGTTTGCTCTTTTGAGAAACTTCAAGATTTCAGGACAGGGTTCTGCTATAGTAGCACTATTGACTGATGCATTTGGTAAAAAACATATTTTCCCATGGCAAATGCCCTTTAAGGGTAGCGGGTCAACATCAGAAGTTTAAATGGGGACCATCACGAAAATGAAAATTTAATATAAGCTTCAGTGGAGATATCATTGCTAAGGCAAGGCCTACAAAATACAAATGTCAGGAACTCCTTGGTTTCAAACCGGGGACCTGATATATATTGGCCGCTGCTCCTCCTGCTTGAGACACAGGATGCAGTATGTCTTAAAGGGGGGACGAAAATAAAAATTGAATATAAGCTTCATCATACCGAAATAAGAAACTTGCTAAATATAATTGATTAAGTACTCAGTATAATTTCTGAAATAATCAAGTTTATCTTCACTATCCCTCTTTCAGCACTTGTTTCTCTTCTTTCTGTCTTCATGCAGGAGTTGGGTGTCAGATAGTCATTGAAGTTAAATCCAATATATTTTTACAGGGGACTCCTTTTGCAATCAGTTATTTGAGTGAGCTCTAATTCATCTGCTAGGAAAGGAAGCCCCCCTATAAGATATATTGGATCTAACTGTCCATGTAAATCTAACACTCAACTGCTGCACAAAGACAGAATGAAGAGAAACAGATGCAAAATGTTTAATTGATTGTGTTTAGAGAGTTTCTAAATTTCAGTATGATGAAGCTTATATAAAATTTTCATTTTTGCAACGATACAAAACAAAGTAAATCTCCCATATTATATCTTTATGTTTTATTTGCACAATTCTAAAGTTTTACACATGTATATATCCAATTTCTGCCTATATATTGCACATTTCATGTTTACATATTTATTGTGTATTTTAAGTGCCTTTTTGTGATATGTACTAGCTGGAGCCATGTCGTCACGTCTCACTGTGTATTCGTATACTGCTGAGATGACAATAACGTTTACTTTGCATTTAATTATTTCAACAAAATATATGAGTAAAGCTTGGATAATAGTAAGGTTACATGCCCACCTTTAAAACATCATAATCCACCCCCTGATGTCACCTGCCTGATGTCACTTCTGGCATCTCCCACCCCACCCCCAACCAGATTTTTCTTTAATGAAAGGGTTTGGGTGATGGACATGGATGCTTATTTAAGACTATTACAATGATTTACTACACCTGTAAAAAATGTTGTGGGTTGGGGGAACCAAATACTGGCCCACAAACAGAGGCAGAAAATAGCTCTTCTTGCAGATTAGTTCAGACGATTTTTGCTTTACTAGTAGAAAACTGAACAACTTAATTGTTGCCTTAACGGCAAGGTTTCCCTCATGTGCAGTTGCTTACGCTATATGTAGGGGATGACTTACTAAAATTCAAATTAATCGAGCAAACTCCCTTCCCTGAATTGAACTCATTTATCAATAATTTTTTTCAAAAAAATTGTAGCGACAAAACACCCGACAAAATCAATTATCAATTCATATTGAAAACTTGATTTTATTGAATTTTCCCCACGAAAACTTGACTTAAAAAACTCTAAAAACCTTGACCAGAAATTGAGGTTTAATAAATGGGCCCCTTAAACTCACTTCTAAAATATTTGCATGCAAATCAAAAATATACCGTTAGCAGCTATACACTTAGGGGCAAATTCATCAAGGGTCGAATACAGAGGGTTAATTAACCCTCGATATTCGACTGGGAATGAAAATCCTTCGACTTCGAATATCGAAGTCGAAGGATTTTGCGCAAATACTGCGATCAAATGATCGAAGGAATAATCGTTCGATTGAACGATTAAATCCTTCGAAGCGAACGATTCGAAGGATTTTAATCCAACGATCGAAGGATTATCCTTCGACCAAAAAAATTTAGCCAAACCTATGGGGACCTTCCCCATAGGCTAACTTTGGGGTCGAAGTTTTTTCTTAAAGGGACAGTACTTCGATTATCGAATGGTCGAATAATCGAACGATTTTTAGTTCGAATCCTTCGATTCCAAGTCGTAGTCTAGGTCGAAGTAGCCCATTCGATGGTCGAAGTAGCCAAAAAACACTTCGAAATTCGAAGTATTTTTTCTTCTATTCCTTCACTCGAAGTTAATGAATTGGCCCCATAAAGAGTAAGACTGATAAATTACCATTGTGGTAATTATATGCTTGCTTCTCCTTGGTAAAATGATCCCTAATAACTGAATTTTTACATGGGAAGGATTTTAATTCTACAGTGAAATTTAAATTTTACATACTCATTTTCAGTTTTCCCACATTTTACATTTGAAAGTAAAACTGACTTATGGGTTTATTTCCTTTGAGTACTTGAAGAATAATTTGCTTTAACAAATTTCTCTGATTTTACATTTTCTTAGATTTTACACAATTACACAATTTTCCTGGTTGCTTGAAAAACTTAAAATAGGGGTTAAACTGTATATTCTTTTATGAGAAAAAGATTGGCAAAGTTTCAGTCCCCAGGATTGGATGGAAACATATCATGATCATTGACTGCAAGGTAACAGTTTGCACATTATTTTTTAAGAACATGTTTCTTACAGTATAATCTGACCAGGGGATAGGCATTGAAAATCTCTATCGTTATAATTCATTCAGATTTCATATAAATGATGCAAATTATTCAAATATTTGTCATGTTTTTTGTTTAATTGCAGTGGGTTTCTGTATAAGCTCCCATTCACAGCAGCCTGCTGCCTTGTTTATCAAGGTTATTGCACTGTGCAGCAATAACCTTGGGTTCCATACATGGTAACTCCTTTAACAATTCAGGATTTGATTACACTTTTAATTATATTTAGAAAGAAAATTAATTACAGAATATTTAAATACATATTATATATACAATATTTATCTTACATATCATATATGTGTGTGTGTATTATATTGATATTTCTCATAGTACATGGCCAACAGGCTTTGAATTAGAATTTAATAGAACTGTAGAAATAGTTGACCTTTTAAAACTGTAATATTTCTTGGCATAAAAAATCAACAAAATATAGGTCAGATGCATTTCTCATTAACAGCAAGGTACTTTTTCAGCAACTGTATAATTTCAATATGCAAATCGAGATCCTGCTCAGCATGATCATGAATAGTAATAGTGATACCTTTACATGGGATTCTAACTAAAAGGATAATTAATAAAAGTGGCTCTGATTGATTACGTTTACTTCAGCAAGTGTTACACTATTGTTTAAAGCATAAGATACAAATCATTTTCTTGGGGAATCATCGGCAATATACTGTATACAGAGCTGCAGCAGTTGTTCTAATAAGGTAATAACAACCTCAGATAAAAATGGAAACTCTGGCTAATTGGGCATTTCCGTTTTTGTTATTTTTTAGTGGGTGGTAATGATGGTAACAGATAAAGATGGATTTTATAATTATTAATAGGTTTTCTTGCTTCAACAGTTTTTTACATCATTGATTCAGAGAGATGTTAGAGCTAAGTACTGCTGCTAAACTACACTAAGGAGCAGATTTATCAAGGGTTGAGGTGAAATTTCGAATGAAAAAAATTTGAATTTCAAGCTATTTTTTGTGTACTTCGACTAGGGAATAGTCCAAATTTGATTCGAAATATTGAAATTTATCATGTACTGTCTCTTTAAAAATTAGACTCCAACCATTCACCAACTAAAACCTGCCGAATTGCTGTTTTAGCCTATGGGGGGACCTACTAGAACCTATTTGGAGTCAATTGGTGGAAAAATCTAAGGTTTTTTTGGGGAAAATTTTGAATCGAATTTAATCGAATGCAATATTACTTCGGCCAAATACGAACCTATTCGATCGAAAACTGACCTATTAGACCATAAAAACTTTGACTTAATTTTGGTTGGTCTTTTTGGATTCGAATTTCGAAGTTTTTCTGAAATTCGACCCTTGATAAATATGCCGCTAAGCTCTAACACCCCACTGAAATGAATCTTATAAATTCTCAAACATTGACACCTTCATTTTCCTTCATAACTATCTGTGGTAGAAGGGTCTGTTTGCACTAAGCCTCTTCGGAAATCCAGAAGAGCCAAAAAGCCCAAGTCCCAAACTGCCAAAACCATGAAGTAACGAAAAGAGCCGAACTTGAAGTTCCGAACCCACAAAGAGACTCGAAGTCACAAAAAGAGCTGAACTTTAAGTCCTGAAGCCATGAAAAGACCCAAAGTCATGAAAGGAGCCTAAGGGCAAGTCCTGAAGCCACAGGTTCAGTACTACTGAACACCAATGTTATTTTTTTTTTCCAACCCCTAGCCACCAATGTATTATTTTAATGCTCTATAGACTCCTGCTACCATTATTTCTTAAAAAAAATATTAACTGGGGCCCCAATTTTTTTTTAACTTGTAAGGGGGGCCCTGGCGCCAATATTTATTTTTAAGTTATGGGGGGCCCTGAACAATGATTTTTAAAAAACTTTTATGGGGGGCGGGATCTGGGGTGGGGCTTGGGGGCTTGTCACAGGGGGCCCGGAAACTTTTAATGTATGGGGCCCCGTGATTTCTATATTTAAAATATAAAAGTCAGAAACCAATGCAATTACTATCACAATTTAATAAGCAGCTTTTATGATAGATAACCTTATTTTCTGCTTAAAGATTTGCAGTAAGCCTTAAGCTTCACTTCTCAACAGCTGCCTAGAGCAGACTGGGCATATGCTGTGTCCCTGACACTCACCAAGATGGTGAGCTATTTTGAAGGCTTGGATCATTACTATTATAGAGTTTCTAAAACTTTAGGCTGGTGTAGTAAGTTCAGTATATAAAATCTGCCATTTCTACCCATATTTGTTTTTAGGGTTTAAAGCTCCTTTAAAATGGCAAAATACATTATTATTTAACAAAAGCATTAACTGAGCTCAAGTTAAACCGCTTTTTAAGCACTTTCTATGATGTAAAAACTCAATATTTGCTTTTATTTCTCCATTGAAGTGTTCCGCTTAATTTTCAAGATGGTGGCACCCATGGCACACGGCCTCATGTTGGCACACCGTGTAGTTACGCTCCACAACATGATGTTTTAGTATTACAGAGTAAAAAGTAAATCATTTTTAACATTTTGAATTTTTTTATTAAAATAGACTCAGAAATGGCCTTCCCATAATTTGGATCTGAATTTCCGAATAACAGATCCCATACCTTTACTAGCTTTGCCTTTCCTGGGACAATTATATTCTATAGCTAATTAAACAAACAATCAAGGTAAGATCTATTATTATTCAAATGAAGTATAACCCTGAAATAAATTTATTGAAAAGGTAGCTTTATAACTACACATATAAAATATGCCATATTTTGAAGTAGTTTGAGGATTAAACAAGATTTTTCTTTAACTTGCAAAGCTTAAGGATTTTTAAGCAGATATTTTGGGATGCAAGGGAATGACATATTAAGCCCAGTTAAACAGAAATTCAGCGTAAGATGGATTGTTTTAGGAGAAGAACATTAATAGCCCAATACACCTCCAATGGTACGTAAGTATACAGAATATTGATTGTTTTGGTTAAACTTAAAAACCTTGATTTGTGTGCCATATAAAACCAAATAATGTTATATTTTATTTATATATTTATCAATTTTAGTTTTTAGAAGGATTTAAAGAATCTCCTATTTCAAGGAAAGGATTCTTGCTCTTCACAAGCCACCCATCTTATGCAGCATGAGATTTTACAACCTTAGTCCTACACTGGCATCTTGTGTTAAAATCAATTCACTGCAAATTAAAAAATTGTGCACAAATTTATATTTGTAATGTTATATTTACTGTAAGAAAACAAAACTATTATTTAGCTATCAAGAATCTCAAGGTAGCATACCAATACAAGCATGTTTATTTTTAAATGAGCCATAATTTATTTTTATGTGCATCAGGCTAAGTAATCTTGAATGTTTCTGCTGTGTTGCTGGGCTGTAGAGTATAATGTGCTACTCATTGGTGGCAATATACGCAACACTTTGCAACTGTCTTCTTACATGATTTTTTCAGTTTTTAAATAGTGTAATGGTGCCATCCCTAGGACCTGATATCCTGGTACAACAATTTTTAATAATCTCAGAATTTTTCTAATGCCAAAGCTACAGGTTAAGGAACACATTAGACAGCTGGGTTACTTCACATAATAACGAGCAGCAACCGGATTTACTCTTTTGGCACCATGGGAACCCAGTGAACAGTGAACAATTCCTGGGGATTGCACAGTTGAACTATTTAAAAATGGTGGCATTAGTACCCATTTAAATTTGCAGTTGAGCCTCTAGATATGGAGGGAATGAATAATATAAAGCACTGCGTATCTTGACAGCGCTATATAAATAAATGATGATGATATAGGTGCAGGCTACTACCCAAATCTTCTTCATTTCAAACAATAAACTTAAAGGAGAGCTAACCCCTAAAAAGGAATATGACTAAAATTAAATATTTTATATATTGACCTTATTGAACCAAAATTTAAGCTTCTCAATAGCAGTAATTATTCAGGATTTCAAACTTGTCAAAGGGGTCACCATCTTAGAAAGTGTCTGTGACACTTACATGTCCAGTGGGCTCTGAAAAGCTGTTGAGAAGCTAAGTTTAGGGGTTGTTGCAAATTATCCAGCAGAAAATGAGGGTTGTCTGCAATATAAGATGAAGATACAGATTATTAAATGCTAGTTGTACTGGTTTCTGTGCTGCCGTGTAGTAATAATCTGTATTAATTACTAATCATCTTTATATTGTGACATTTATATTCTATTGGGCAGATTTATCAAGGGTCAAATTTCGAAGTACAAAAAACGTCGAAATAGGCGATCGATCGAACGATTTTTATTCGATGTGTAAAGACTTTGAAAAAGCTTGTAGAAGGTCCCCATAGGCTAACATAGCATTTTGGCAGGTTTAATTTGGCGAAGTATTGAATTTGAAGTTTTTCGAAAAAGACAGTACTTCTATTATCAAATGGTCGAATATTCAAATGATTTTTGCTTGGAATCGAAGTCGAAGTAAATTTGAAGTCATAGTATCCTATTCGAAGGTCGAAGTATCCAAAAAATTACTTTGAATTTCGAATTTTTTTACTTCTAAAATTCCCTCGAATTCACTTTGACCCTTGATAAATCTGTCCCTTAGTGTACTGTATATTGTGAGTATATTTCTTATTTTGGATAACATACACTTTTTTGTTATTACAAAGAAAAAATAAATAGTTTTTAAGAATTAAAGGGGACCCGTCACCCAAACAAAATTATCCAAATCCTATTTTCTCATGTTAGTTAAGCAAAATGAACTTTAATTACACTGTATAAATTATTTGAATATTGTTTCCATCAGTCTGGGAACTCATAATTATAGCAAGCAGGCAGGAGCCATTTTGTGGACACTGTTATTAAGACAAGCCTTGAATCATCTCAGAATCTTGTTTGTGCACCAGGGGACAGGGACCCAATGTCCATCCCCATGCCCTGGTTACACAATTAAATCTAGGAAGTGCTGAATGTGAAAGTAATTGCTTACCCCGCCTCTATGCCTAGGCATAGAGGAGGGGTAGGCAATACTTGATTGACAGCTGATATTTTTAAATGAGTTTACAACAGCCATGAATGCTTTAATAAACAAATTAGATTATATATTTAATTTAAGGACTTTTATTATACAGATTTTTATGTCTGGGTGACAGGTCCACTTTAAGATTATTTGGATGAAATGGAATCCAGGGGAGGCAGACCTCCCATAATTCTGAGCTTTCTGGATAACATGTTTCCAGATCCAGATCCCATATCTGTACTTGATCCCAATTACAAAGTTACATAGTTACATAGTTAAATCGGGTTGCAAAAAAGACAAAGTCCATCAAGTTCAACCCCTCCAAATGAAAACCCAGCATCCATACACACACCCCTCCATACTTTCACATAAATTATTTATAACCATATCTATACTAACTATAGAGCTTGGTATCACAATAGCCTTTGATAATATGTCTGTCCAAAAAATCATCCAAGCCATTCTTAAAGTCATTAACTGAATCAGCCATCACAACATCACCCGGCAGTGCATTCCACAACCTCACTGTCCTCACTGTAAAGAACCCCCTACGTTGCTTCAAATGAAAGTTCTTTTCTTCTAGTCTGAAGGGGAGGCCTCTGGTACGGTGATCCACTTTATGGGTAAAAAGGTCCCCTGATATTTGTCTATAATGTCCTCTAATGTACTTGTAAAGTGTAATCATGTCAACTCGTAAACGCCTTTTTTCCAGAGAAAACAACCCCAACCTTGACAGTCTACCCTCATAATTTAAGTCTTCCATCCCTCTAACCAATTTAGTTGCACGTCTCTGCACTCTCTCCAGCTCATTTATATCCCTCTTAAGGACTGGAGTCCAAAACTGAACTGCATACTCCAGATGAGGCCTCACCAGGGACCTATAAAGAGGCATAATTATGTTTTCATCCCTTGAGTTAATGCCCTTTTTATGCAAGACAGAACTTTATTTGCTTTAGTAGCCACAGAATGACACTGCCCAGAACTGGACAACTTGTTATCTACAAAGACCCCTAGATCCTTCTCAATTAAGGAAACTGCCAACACACTGCCATTTAGTGTATAACTTGCATTTATATTATTTTTGCCAAAGTGCATAACCTGCATTTATCAACATTGAACCTCATTTTCCAGTTTGCTGCCCAGTTTTCCAATTTAGACAAATCACTCTGCAAAGTGGCAGCATCCTGCATGGAACCTATAGTTCTGCACAATTTAGTATCATCTGCATAAACAGAAACAGTACTTTCAATGCCCACCTCCAGGTCATTAATAAACAAGTTGAAAAGCAAGGGACCTAGTACAGAGCCCTGCGGTACTCTGTATTATTAAGAAATAATTATTCCTTATTGTACGCAAAACACTCCTATTGGGTTTATTTAATGTTTAAATGTTTTCTTTTTTTACTTTCCTTCCATCCCGATTAGTATGTATTGTTATATCTGTGTTATATCATAGAGGATAATTCTTTAAAAGAGCTAAAGTTAACACCCTCTTTCCCTTTTTTTACCTGGTGAGGTAGAGGAATAACATATAACAATATATACAAGGGATACAATTAATCACTTACCCCTTGAGTTGACCGTTAACTATCCATCTGTAACAGTATGGAGGGATGAGTCACCTGGAGAGTCCAACAATAATATAATAACAATACAGCACTCTGTGTTCTTGTATTTACATTCTTTAGTTCCTTAAACTAAAGTTTCATATACAACATATTTAATATGAAATGAGTACACCTACAGCAGGTTTTTTTAAGGAACCCATTGTTGTAAACTAACAACATATTTTAACCTTTTTAATTACTATTATTTTACTAAAGCCTTTTTTTTTTTCTTTAAAAGCAAATGATAGACATTTCTTGAATAGAATAATGGCAAACTGTCCCCAAATGGCAGTAAATCAAAATCATAAGTGTGCCAGATTCTGAATGATACGAAGTCAATGCTTTGCCATGGTTACAAATTACTCTTTGAAAAGTAGAAAATTTTATTTCCCTTATGAATGTCTTGAAAATGAAGAGGCAGAAACAAATCTCCCTGGCTGTATTAATTATTTAAGAAAATGTCTTTTTTTTTTCCATGAGCGTATTTAGAAGAAATAATTTCAAGAAATTTTATAAAAGGTCATAAACATTTTCATTTTAAGACAGCATGTTCCCTGTTTGCTCATAATGTAAAATGTATTATTTGGAAAGATCAAGCCAATAAGAAATCCATTACAAAAACAGATTAGTCAATAACCAATCTCTCATTGTTTGTTAGTATTTAGACATTTAAAATACACCCCGGGGCATCTTTATGTTAGTGGAACAATTCACCCTTCACATGTTTAAAAGTATTAAAAATATTGATTTGGGTATTCTAAATGCCAAACTATCTGAAGCATAATGAAACAAGGTAAACACAAAGCAAATTAAAGTTCGACAACTTTACAGACAGACAGGCCTGCCAGTAATATCACACAGACAGAAGCACTTCATTTATAATATATTTACTAGGCCAGTATAATCTGGCCATGTCACATGGGTATTGCCATTTTATCCAGGTGCGCTTGGCCAAAGTGCTTGATATCGTATTGGAGTCTATTTTCTGTTATTTTACTTTTATTTTAAAAGGGACTTAAAGGGATACTGATGCCAGAAATTATACCTTTCATGACATTGTCTTTACATGCCATTTACAATTTTGCCATAAAGGATTTGCCTAATGCTTTTACATTACCAATTTCTTTAACCTACTTGCACTTACTTAAAACTGGTTTTCTCCTACTGACACCGCTTTACCTGGTGCCCTGTCCTACTGGGGCCTACACCTCATACTCCCAGGCCTGGAAACAGAGCTGGGATAGGGTAGGATTACTTCTCTCCCCCCTCTGTACCTTTAAAGTTCTTCCACCTATTCCTTCTCTGTCATTTCCTCATTTGAGTCTCACTGCATTAGGCTCTTTTCTCTTGTATCACTTCACATTGCTGTGATATATCAACCTCCCAGACCAACCTCAGAATTTTTTGACAACTTTGGCGCTTGGCTTCCTTACTTCCTTTCATCTGACACCCCATCCATCATATTAGGTGACTTTAATATACCTATTAACAATCTTAAGAACCCTGCTGTCTCTAAACTTCTTTCGCTAACATCCTCCCTAACTCTCTGGATCTTATATTTACCAGGTTCTGTTCAATCTTCAATTTACTAACTAATTACTTTCTGATCACAATCTGCTCAAATTTAAACTATCACTAACTCCCTCTTCACCCCCTGCTATTCCGTAAACACATACCTGCCGTAACTTGCAAGCACTAGACATGTCGCAACTCTCTTCATTCTAATATCGCAGCCACCTCCTGTCCTAATGTGGCTACCTTTCTCTACTATAACACCCTCACTACTGCCTTTAATGATTTTGCTCCTGCCAAAACTAAATACACTAGACTCAAACCATTTCAACATAGGCACACTGCTCATACAAAAACGCTCCATAGACACTCACGTGCACTTGAGCGCCGCTGGTGCAAATCCCTATTAAAATCGGACTTCTGTAGCTACAAATCAGACCTGTGTTCCTATAACAACAGCCTTTACCTAGACAAACATACTTTATTACACTTATTAACTCCTTTTCTAAAAAAACCTGCACAACTTTTCTCTACCTTTAACACTCTTCTTTCCCCTTCCCAAACCCCTCTGTGCATATCAAAAACAAAATTGACACCATCAGAAGTGACATTACACTATTAAACCCCCTACACATTCTTCCTCCATAGTCTGATGAGAAAAGTTTTGTCTTCTTCTCATCTAACTACCTGCCCACTTGATTGCATTCCTTCTAAAATTCTCCACAATGCCAATCCCTGTCTAATCAAAGCCTTCATGCATCTATTTAATCTCTCACTGGAATCTTTCCTTCACAACTAAAACATGCTCTTGCCACCCCCATTCTGAAAAACCCCTCTCTTGATCCCTCCAATCTTGATAAACTCCAACCTATCTCTCTGCTACCTTTCATCTCTAAACTACTTGAGCAACTAGTTCAAAACTGACTAGTGCCATTCTTCTCTGACAATAACCTGCTGGAACCCCTAGAATCTGGTGGTCACCAATACTCCACTGAGACTGCCCTAGCCCGACTAACTAATGACCTTTTAACAGCTAAAGCCAGCAGCCACTTCTCACTACTAATACTTCTTGATCTCTTGGTTGCATTTGACACTGTGGATCATCCTCTCCTCCTCCAATTCATTGGCCTTCATGACACGGCCCTGTCTTTGTTCTCTTCTTACATCACTAATAATTCCTTCAGTGTCTCCTACGATGGAGTATCATCTTCTCCCATCCCTCTTTCTGTTGGGGTTCCTCAGGGCTCTGTCCTGGGCCTCTTATTATTTTCTCTCTATACTTCCTCCCTCTGCAAACTAAACAACTCATATGGTTTCCAATACCACCTCTATGCTGATGATACTTAGAGCTATCTCTCCTCTCCTTCGATGTCACAATGCTAACTTAAATTAAACCTCTCTAAAATGGAAATGATTCTCTTTCCCCCAAATAACACCCGTAATATCCCAGAAGTATCTATCGTAGTTAACAATTCCACTATCACCCCATTTCCCCAGGCTCGGTGCCTAGGTTATCCTAGATTCTACCCTGTCCTTCAATCCTCATATCCAGTCAATTATTAAATCATGTAAATTTTACCTAAGGAACATATCCAAAGTACAATCATTTGATGCCGCCAAAATTCTCATTCATAGTTACATGGTTAAATCGGGATGAAAAAAGACAAAGTCCATCAAGTTCAACCCCTCCAAATGAAAACCCAGCATCCATACACACACCCCTCCCTACTTTCACATAAATTTTTATATACCCATATCTACACTAACTATAGAATTTAGTATCACAATAGCCTTTGATATTATGTCTATCCAAGAAATCATCCAAGCCACTCTTAAGAGCATTAACAGAATCAGCCATCACAACATCACCCGGCAGTGCATTCCACAACCTCACTGTCCTCACTGTAAAGAACCCCCTACGTTGCTTCAAATGAAAGTTCTTTTCTTCTAGTCTGAAGGGGTGGCCTCTGGTACGGTGATCCTCTTTATGAGTAAAAAGGTCCCCTGCTATTTGTCTATAATGTCCTCTAATGTACTTGTAAAGTGTAACCATGTCCCCTCGCAAGCGCCTTTTTTCCAGAGAAAACAACCCCAACCTTGACAGTCTACCCTCATAATTTAAGTCTTCCGTCCCTCTAACCAATTTAGTTGCACTTAGTCTCTGCACTCTCTCCAGCTCATTTATATCCCTCTTAAGGACTGGAGTCCAAAACTGCACTGCATACTCCAGATGAGGCCTTACCAGGGACCTATAAAGAGGCATAATTATGTTTTCATCCCTTGAGTTAATGCCCTTTTTTATGCAAGACAGAACTTTATTTGCTTAAGTAGCTACAGAATGACACTACCCAGAATTAGACAACTTGTTATCTACAAAAACCCCAAGATCCTTCTCATTTAAGGAAACTGCCAACACACTTCCATTTAGTGTATAACTTGCATTTATATTATTTTTTCCAAAGTGCATAACCTTGCATTTATCAACATTGAACCTCATTTTCCAGTTTGCTGCCCAGTTTCCCAACTTAGACGCATTACTCTGCAAAGTGGCAGCATCCTGCATGGAACCTATAGTTCTGCACAATTTAGTATCATCTGCAAAAATAGAAACAGTACTTTCAATGCCCACCTCCAAGTTGAAAAGCATGGGTCCTAGTACAGAGCCCTGCGGTACTCCACTAACAACACTGGTCCAATTAGAAAATGTTCCATTTACCACCGACGTTGTAGTCTATCTTTTAGCCAGTTCTCTATCCAGGTACAAATACTATATTCCAGGCCAACATTCATTAATTTAACCAGTAGCCTTCTGTGTGGCACTGTATCAAATGCTTTAGCAAAGTCTAAGTAAATCACATCCACTACCATCCCATAATCGAAGTCCCTACTTACCTTCTCATAAAAAGAAAATAAGTTAGTCTGGCAAAATCTATTACGCATAAAACCATGCTGGCACAAACTCATATTATTATGATTTGCTATGAAGTCCAGTATCTTATCCTTTATTAACCCTTCGAAAAGCTTTCCTAACAACTGAAGTCAGACTAACTGGCCTATAGTTTTGAGGCTGAGAACGGGATCCCTTTTTGAATAGCGTCACTACATTAGCAATTCGCCAGTCTCGCGGCACTATGCCAGATCTCAAAGAATCCTGCTTCATTTTTTTACTATTAACATGTTTAAAAATGTATTTTGGATTCTTTTTACTGCTTGCTGCAATATTCTTTTCCATATCAATTTTAGCTTGCCTTATAGCTTTTTTGCATGATTGTTCACTCTGTCATCATATCATGTCTAGACTACTGTAACTCTCTTTTATTTGGCCTTCCCCGTCAGAGACTGTCACCTCTCCAGTCCATAATGAACACTGCTGCGAGGCTCATAAACCTCAGCAACCGCCGCCATGCCACTCTGCCAATCCCTGCACTGGCTTCCGCTGCCTTTCAGAATAAAATTCAAACTAATGGCCCTAACATTCAAAGCACTTAATAACTCTGCCCCTCCCTACATCTCTGAACTCATCTCTATATACTCACACAACTGCTTGCTACGCTCCTCTACTGACATTCTCCTCAACTCATCTCTGATTACCTCTTCACATACTAACATTCAAGACTTTGCAATGGCTGCACCCCTCCTCTAGAATTCTCTCCCACAGTCTGCCCGACTTTTTCCCAACGTAAAATTACATGTTATTAATAATAATACCTATCTTATCCCATGAGGGGGCTGCCATATTTGTGTAGCAGTGGCCTGTTAGAATTAGAAACTGATAGGTTGAAAAGGGACAATTGGGTTGGCAAAAACCTGAATTGTCGAATTCTGAACAGGGCACTTATGTATTCCTTTGTTCTGAAACAAAAGACATGTAAAGTCTACATTTTCCTACCATGTATATAAATTGGGTATATATTCCCCACATCGCCCCCTCCATTTGCCAGCACCATCACATTTTCCTAAAACAAATAGTAGCTTTCACCCGGCATACATTTTCCGTCTGACACATTATCATTGACATCTGCAAACAGGACATGTATGCTGTAAAATTCATCATCTGAGCTGAGAACTGAGCATGCTTATTAGCCAACAGCCAATGTCAATTCCTGAGGGAGGGGGAAGAGTGGGTTAGAGGAGGGGGTGATGCTATACCCATACCATATGTTGATTTTAAAGGATTTTCAATAAACCTTTAAAGTTTTAATCCGTCTGGCCACTGTGTGCTCCGTACCTATGTTGTACAGTTGGATTAGAGAAGGAGAAGGAATTCTAAGTGATTAAGAGGATGCTGCAGCCTTACTGTAAAACTTTTAATAACCAGAGTGGCAGTTATTTAAACAATTTAAAGAGGCTGTTCACTGACTGTGGGGGGGGGTTACATATCTTTTAAAGAAATTGTTCACCATTTACATCAATCCCAGCACCAATGGAGCTTACAATTTAAGGTGCTTATTATATTCATACAACAAATGTTTATAAACAAATACCTAGCAGCATACGCTGTGCTGCTAGGGCAATAAATAAGGCTGAGAGCACTAGTTTCTCTGCAGTCATACCCTAAATAACTAAATTAATTACTTCACCATGTGCACTTTACAGTTGTTTTTTTAAACCTAAAAAGAATATGGTTAGAAATGTGTGTTGTATACACTCACAGTTCAGCAGGCCTATAAGAGTAATGATCCATGCTTTCTGAGTTGTCCATAGCAGACCCCCGTTTTATATCTTGTTAGCCCATTTTCTGAGCGTCAGAGTGCTCTAAGCTGCATAAAAGCTGTTGTGACAGGGCTGATTATAAATCAGTTCTGAGATGGAATGCAGTGGCCATGTAATTACCAGTCTTTTATTGGGAATTGAATAATGTATTTATCTTATACATTGTGAGTATGTATGAATGTTTGTTTATTTTTATTCCTACTTGTGCTTACTACAGAACAGAGTTTGACCCTCAGCTCAGATAGCAACAGAGAATATATTTTTTTTTAAAAGATTTTATTTTGTAAAATACAAACAACACGAGAACAACAGAAAAAATAAATAAAGGGAAAAGAGAAAATAAGTGAAAAAGAGGTACAGTTTACAATGCACTAGAGTTGGGGTTGCATTCAGAAGATGTAAGTAGGTATTTCATATAGCATCAGCAGAAAATTCACAGGTCCGCACACACTCTATATATCTGCAGTCAGGGACGTGGCCCCTCTTTTTATTAATATTTCACCATAAAGATCAACGTTTCGGGGGGTTCAATCTCCCATATCCTAATAAAGGGAGGTTGAACCCCCCGAAACGTTGATCTTTGTGGTGACCTGTGAATTTTCTGCTGTTGCTGAGGGACCTTGACAGGGTTGACGGAGGACCAGCACCACCATTGCAGGAAAGGTGAAGTGGCAGGTAAGTGGTAGACATAACACATTATTTCATATAGCATCACATTTCTCTATACAGTCTCTCGCTAGATAGGTCTGTTTTTGGCTTAAAAGGGAGTTGTCTACTAGTTTCTTTCAAAATCGTAAGGGAAGGGGGTCAAGGGATTACCAATGAATTAAAATGCATTTTTTGCATAGTATGGCACCTTCTGGAATAGGAGAAAGAATCCCAAGGCACACAGGGTCAATACAAGCAAGCTGCCTTGCGTGTTTATTGTGAAGTGCAATGTTTCAGGGTCACGCCCCTTTCTCAAGCTGCTTGTAAGGCAGCTTTGTACCTTTGTGCACCAGGTATCGTTTGTTATCTACCAGAGTGTGTGCGGTAGCCGAAGTTGACTTACATTCTGGAATAGGAGCATACATTGTAGGGCCCACGTTAGCCCTAGAAGATACAGTTCTGGAGAGCCTATATTTGGAATAGCAAGCTTTTCGTGAAGAAATTGTAATACCGCACACCAGAAATCCTGAATTGCTGGGCTGGACCAAAGAACATGAAACATGGAACCTATTTTATCTCTGCATTTAGGGCATTGAGCCAATATATTTTCATAGATTTTTGCCAGGCGATATAAAATTTATCTGTATATATCTGTCTTTAATTCTGATTGCCTAATTCTGGGCAGTGTCATAAAAAAGGGCATTAACTCAAGGGATGAAAACATAATTATGCCTCTTTATAGGTCCCTGGTGAGGCCTCATCTGGAGTATGCAGTGCAGTTTTGGACTCCAGTCCTTAAGAGAGATATAAATGAGCTGGAGAGAGTGCAGAGACTAAGTGCAACTAAACTGGTTAGAGGGATGGAAGACTTAAATTATGAGGGTAGACTGTCAAGGTTGGGGTTGTTTTCTCTGGAAAAAAGGTGCTTGTGAGGGGACATGATTACACTTTACAAGTACATTAGAGGACATTATAGACAATTAGCTGGGGACCTTTTTACCCATAAAGTGGATCACCATACGAGAGGCCACCCCTTTAGACTAGAAGAAAAGAACTTTCATTTGAAGCAACGTAGGTGGTTCTTTACAGTGAGGACAGTGAGGTTGTGGAATGCACTGCCGGGTGATGTTGTGATGCTGATTCAGTTAATGCCTTTAAGAATGGCTTGGATGATTTTTTGGACAGACATAATATCAAAGGCTATTATGATACGAAACTCTATAGTTAATATAGGTATGGGTATATAGAATTTATATGAAAGTAGAGAGGGGTGTGTGTATGGATGCTGGGTTTTCATTTGGAGGGGTTGAACTTGATGGACTTTGTCTTTTTTCTACCAGATGTAACTATGTAACTATGTAATAGAGATGGACAGTTCTGTGACTAGCTTGAGAGCATTCTACCACTTCTCGTCATAAAGTTCAGGTATGTCTCAATTCCACTTAATCTTAATTTTCTCAATGGAAGAGGGGCCAGATGTACATAATATATTGTATAACCAGCACAGTGGTTTAGCCAAATCCTGTCTATGCAGATCACAAGTGTTGTTTCAGCTAAGCTCATGGATTTTAAGGGGAATTGCACCTGGAAAGCTTGGAGCAGCTGCAAATACCATAAAAACATATCTGACGGGGGATGAGCTTCTATCTTATTATGTTGTAGCTTTTACATTCCCCACCAATTACAAGATAGGGTTTTGATACCCAGCTGTACCTACCTGGTGGAAACAAGTGACAATGGGGGGAGGTGGTTGGTGCCCCAAAACAGGGCAACACAAGGAGACCAAGCTGCAGAGGGACCCTGGTCCAGCTTCTGTGATCTTTGGATGGTCTGCACACCCAGTTCATTGAGGGAGTGGTGACATAATTGGTGATAACACCTTGATAATGACTTTAAGGCAGTCTCAAGATACACAGCTTGGTTGTTTAAGTTGGGGACCAGCCACCAATGAATGTACCTGTTGGGCAGAAAGAAAATAAAGTTTGAGATTGAGCAGTACTAGACACACTTAAGAAGAGTATGTTTGAAGCACCTTAAAGTTTTAGCATGGGTGGTCCCCTGCCCATACAGGGTGCATCTTTGGGAACACATATCAAATACAAATGTGTGATTTGCTGAACTCGTTCATTTTTTCTGCACTTTATTACTCTGGCTGGCTGGAGAGTATACAGTATATTTTTTATAATTTTATGTAATATGATTACTAATGTCAGTTTAGCACAATATATTCAGGCAATGGTTTGGACAGCTAAGAACTGGTCCTCCTGTTTTACAGTTAGGAAAGGGAATGTTTCCTTTCCCAGGTCAAAGTAATTTCCTTGTAATTTTGTAATAGTTGACTAGGGGTATCCTTAGTATATAAAAAGAAAATTCACCATCTGTAAAGCCTCTTCATATGAATCCCCACTTGCTCAAGGGAATGATTGGTACCAAAAGAGCCTGTGGTGAAAGTAAGCCTCAGGAGGAGAAGACAAATTCTTTAAAGGAAAACTATACCCCCCAAACAATGTAGGTCTCTATACAAAGATATTGCATAAAACAGCTCATATGTAAAATCCTGCTTCATGTAAATAAACCATTTTCATAATAATATACTTTTCTAGTAGTATGTGCCATTGGGTAATCATAAATAGAAAATTGCCATTTTAAAAAATAAGGGCCGCCCCCTGGGATCATAGGATTCACTGTACTCAAAAAAATACCAACAAACCATACATGTTAAGTCACACGAGCCAATTAACAGACAGAGTTGTGTCTTTTGCTTCCTTACTTCTTCCTGTTACAGTTAGAGTTGTAGTTTTTCTGGTCAGGTGATCTCTGAGGCAGCACACAGACCATCATGAAATGGTGGCTCAAGGCAAGAGATGTAAAAGGGCAAGATTTACTTAAATATATATTCCAGTTTGGTAAGATTCTTTAATATGCCACTTAATATTATATGAACTATCTGTTGCTTAAGTGTTCATTTTGGGGGTATAGTTGTCAGGATTTACCAGTATAATCCAGACGTAGAAGAGGTTGGAGCAGAAGATAATGAACCCACAAGCGCCTCACACAACCGCTACCCACCTGGAGTGGAACAGGGAGCAGGGTTGTGGAGAGTAGCCAGTGAGACGTTCAGCGAAGTACAAGGGATTAGGCAAAAGGCGTAGTCAGGAGATCCGAGATCAAAAGGCAGGCAGCAATATTCGTAATCGGTAAACAGGCAAGAAGGTCGAGACAGGCGGCAGTAATCAAAGTCCGGGTTCAGGCAAGGGTCAATAATCAGGAATCCAAAGTTCAGAGTCGCTAGGGTTTCAGTCAAATAACCTAATAACCAGGCAATGCATGTTAATCTGGTCTGGGTTTAAATATAGGATTTTTGGCGCCAAACTGGCGTCATTGCGCTGACGTCGCGGAGCTGACGCCAGCACGTCCGTCACAGGCGTTTCCGCCTACGTCCTTGCGCCCGCGACCGTCGCCTCCGCGACCGTCGCCCCGCGTCAGACGCCGACGCGCATTAGCGCGTCCGCGCCGGACAGGACGCAAGCATGCGTTCTCACATTGCCCCCCATCAAGGAGCGGCCTCAGGACGCGACCACCAGAAGGCTTACCAGGATGAGTTCTATGGAATTTCTCCAGCAACTCAGGAGCGTGGATATTCGACGTTGGTTCCCAGGAATTTTCTTCCGGACCGTAACCCTTCCATCTCACCAGGTACTGGAGCCGCTTGCCTCTTAGTCTGGAATCCAGGATCTCCTCAACCTCAAATTCTTCCTGTCCGTTGACCACCACAGGTAGCGGAGGAGGAGTCGAACGCCCAGGGAATCGGAATGTTGAGGCTGGTTTTAGAAGAGCAGCATGAAACACTGGATGGATGTGCCAGGAAGCTGGAAGTTTGAGTTGAAAAGCCACAGAATTGACTTGGCGAATAATAGGGAAGGGACCCAGGAAACGCTGACCCAACTTCCTACTGGGACAAGAAAGCTTAAGGTTAACAGTTGATAACCAAACACGGTCACCCACCTTGAACTCTGGGTCCCCTCTCCGTCTCCGATCGGCATACATCTTGAAATTTTGTTGGGCCTGCTTCATGTTTTCCTGGATCTTTTGAAAATTATCGGATAAGAAGGTTAATCGGTCTTTGACAGCAGGAACTAAAATGTCAGAAACAATGGCAGAGGGAAAAGTTACTGGATGAAAACCATAGTTTGCGAAGAAGGGGGACTGATTGATTGAAGAATGATGGGAATTATTATAGGCGAACTCGGCTAAGGGAAGAACATTCACCCAGTCATCTTGGAGGTATGAAGAATAGCATCTCAGATATTGCTCGAGAGTCTGATTAGTTCGTTCAGTCTGACCATTGGACTGGGGATGAAAGGCAGAGGAAAGGGACACCGAAATCTTGAGTGCTCCACACAACGATCTCCAAAACTGAGAAGTGAATTGTGGTCCTCGATCCGACACCACCTCACCCGGAAGACCATGGAGCCTTACCACTTCCTTAATGAAGGTATCAGCAGTCTCAGAAGCAGAAGGAAGTCTGGGTAACGACTTGAAATAAGCCATCTTTGTTAAGCGGTCCACAAAAACAACAATCGTGGAACAATCACAAGACAACGGCAAATCAGAAATGAAATCCAAAGAAACCGAACCCCATGGACGAGAAGGCACCGGCAGAGGTTGAAGAAGACCAATAGGCCGAGAATGAGAGTCCTTGGACCTAGAGCAGACTTCACAAGACGAAACAAATTGAAAACAGTCCTTAGCCAACCCAGGCCACCAAAATAGTCTCTTAGCCAGGATAATAGTTTTCTTGATACCTGGATGACCTGCCAATTTTGAATCATGAACATTCTTGAGGACCTCTAAGCGCATGGGTTCAGGAACAAAAATTTTACCTTGATGAAGAAGAAGACCCTCCTTGGAAACTAACGATGGTTCAGAGAGATTTGAGGAAGCGTCTTTAATTCCATCAACCAGGGTAGACTGTAGCAGGAGAAAATTATTAGAGTTTAAAATTGTTTCTGGAACCAAGGACGGCTCGTCTTCAGAAGAAAACATACGGGACAAGGCATCTGCTTTAACATTCTTAGACCCAGGTCGATATGTAAGATGAAAATTGAATCTCATGAAGAATAAAGCCCACCTTGCTTGTCTGGGTCTCAACCTCTTGGCTGAACGTAAGTACTCTAGATTCCTATGATCCGTAAAGATGAGGATTGGATGTTTAGATCCTTCAAGGAGATACCTCCACTCTTCAAGTGCTAACTTGATGGCAAGTAGTTCACGATCAGCAACATCATAGTTACATTCGCTCTTGGCCAGTTTACGGGAAAAAAAAGCAACAGGATGCAGATCCTCCTGAAACCCAGCTCTTTGTGATAACACAGCACCCACCGCAAGCTCTGAAGCGTCAACTTCCAGGATGAAAGGAAGGGAAATGTCAGGATGATGAAGAATTGGGCCTGAAGTGAAGAGTGCCTTCAATTTCTCAAAGGCCGCCTGAGCTTGTGGTGACCAACAAAACTTTTGGTTGTTACGAGTCAACTCAGTGATTGGAAGAATAACCTGGGAAAAATTCTTTATAAATTTCCTGTAAAAATTGGCAAAACCAATAAAACATTGGACAGCTTTCTTGGAAGAAGGAATTGGCCAATCAAGAATTGCGGAGATTTTCCTGGAGTCCATCTGAATTCCCTGCGGAGAAAGGAGAAAACCTAAAAAGTCCACAGATGTTTGTTCAAAGACGCATTTCTCAATCTTGGCATAAAGCTGATGAATACGTAGACGAGCCAGCACCTTCTTTAAATGTGATCTGTGTTCCTCCAAGGAATTAGAAAAAACAAGGATATCATCCAAATATGTGATAACGAATATGTCTAGGAAGTCTCTGAAAACATCATTGACAAAATGTTGAAACGTTGCAGGAGTGTTGCAAAGACCAAAGGGCATGACTAGGTATTCAAAATGCCCATAACGTGTACGAAAAGCCGTCTTCCACTCATCACCTTCTCTTATTCTGACGAGATTGTATGCGCCACGGAGATCCAGTTTAGAAAAGATCTTAGCCTCCGCCAAACGTTGAAAAAGTTCAGGAATAAGAGGAAGTGGATAACGATTCTTAACAGTAATCTTGTTCAGATCCCGGTAATCAATACACGGCCTTAAGGAATGATCTTTTTTTTCAACAAAGAAGATCCCAGCCCCTGCTGGAGAAGAAGATTGTCGAATAAAGCCTTTGGCTAAATTTTCATCTAAGTAAGAACGTAGTTCCGATAGTTCAGACTCGGACAACGGATAAACTCGTCCAAAAGGAATCTGGGCCCCTGGAAGAAGGTTCAATGTGAGAACGCATGCTTGCGTCCTGTCCGGCGCAGGCGCGGACGCGCTAATGCGCGTCGGCGTCTGACGCGGGACGCCGGCGATGGTCGCGGACGCGGAGGCGCCGGTCGCGGGCGCAAGGACGTAGGCGGAAACGCCTGTGACGGACGTGCTGGCGTCAGCTCCGCGACGTCAGCGCAATGACGCCAGTTTGGCGCCAAAAATCCTGTATTTAAACCCAGACCAGATTAACATGCATTGCCTGGTTATACTGTCAGGATTTACCAGTATAATCCAGACGTAGAAGAGGTTGGAGCAGAAGATAATGAACCCACAAGCGCCTCACACAACCGCTACCCACCTGGAGTGGAACAGGGAGCAGGGTTGTGGAGAGTAGCCAGTGAGACGTTCAGCGAAGTACAAGGGATTAGGCAAAAGGCGTAGTCAGGAGATCCGAGGTCAAAAGGCAGGCAGCAATATTCATAATCGGTAAACAGGCAAGAAGGTCGAGACAGGCGGCAGTAATCAAAGTTCGGGTTCAGGCAAGGGTCAATAATCAGGAATCCAAAGTTCAGAGTCGCTAGGGTTTCAGTCAAATAACCTAATAACCAGGCAATGCATGTTAATCTGGTCTGGGTTTAAATACAGGATTTTTGGCGCCAAACTGGCGTCATTGCGCTGACGTCGCGGAGCTGACGCCAGCACGTCCGTCACAGGCGTTTCCGCCTACGTCCTTGCGACCGTCGCCGGCGCCTCCGCGACCGTCACCGGCGTCCCGCGTCAGACGCCGACGCGCATTAGCGCGTCCGCACCTGCGCCGGACAGGACGCAAGCATGCGTTCTCACAATAGTTTTCCTTTAATAGCTTGTGCTAGGAGTCAGATAAAGGATCAGGGTAGTTAGAGCAGTCAGATGCTACAACAAGGAGGCCATTAGTTTTAGTACACTGTGGAGTTTTTTGCCAGTATAGGGACTCAAGAGTTAGGCTCTGGAATAGGAGATTACCTGGACTAAGGTGACTATTGTGACCATCTGCTAGCACTGGAAAGTTCACCCATAATTTAGTATCTCTGGGGTGTTATGAATACTATGCCTGCATATGAATACCATTCAAGGGAGAATAGTGTCAGTGTTTAAAGTAACTGTGAATTGACTTACATTTGAACAGTGGTATAACATCCAGCAAATAGTTTTTTTGGTATTGGTATTATTATATTAGTGTATGTAAAAGACCTGTTCTGTGTATGTGTGTGTGTGTGTGTGTGTGTGTGATTCAGTTTGGTGAACCCTTTCATCACAAGTAAAGCATGGGCCCACCTGAAAGAAAGAGTTTCATGTTCTACTGGGAGTTGCAACTGGTCATCCACATTGGTTAAGAACAAGGAAGATACCAGATACTCTAAAGAATACCATACCAATAGTGTTAAGCCAGCAAAACCATTCTTTTTATTGCTGCTTTGTCTCTTTATATGCACTACATATGAAAACCAAAAGCTGTGTGACTGATAAGTGACAAGCACAAATACAGGCTGCAAATGCACTATTTTTGATGCTGTCCTACAACATTCACTTCTTAATAACTAGGCAGTACAAGATATTATATTTAAATGTAATCAGTATTTCAGGAATAATCTGCATGCAGTTTAGGGTTTCCAAAGCATCCCCTCTAAGCAGGTCTTCCCATTACTATAGTTCTGTATGGAACTTACCCTGGTGGTCTAGCGGCGTGCACGTTCGTCATTTAAGGGCGCGCGGCGTGCACGTTCGTCATTTAAAGCCACAGTCGCGCTGGCGTCATCACGCCAGCGCGCAATTGGCGCGAAATTCAAAGGTATATAAAGCCCATTTAAATTTATGGACCTTGTCCGTTGTTAGGTTCAATTAGCTTGTTCCTGGGTGTTATTACTGTGATTCCTGTCTTGATCTACTGTGTTTGACCCTTGCCTGCCTGCTACTACTCTGATCTCTCCAACCCTGACCTTGCCTGTCTGAAACTACGTTGTCCTCTCCAATCCTGAAACCGTTGCCTTTCCTCTGACTATTCTACGATCTCTATCCTGATTTTGGCCTGTCTGACTATTCTATCTGCTTGTGCTGGCCTGGCCTGCTTGTTCCAGGTGGCTTCCTATCTTCCAGTATCCTTGTAAACAGTCGTGCCCCATTGCCTGCCAGAACTTATGCCTTGCACCTCTCGTTAAGTCCAGGTGGCATCTGAGTAAGCCGAGGTCTCCTCCCGAGGCCAAAGGCGGTCACTTAACTGGTGAAGTCGAGCCGAGACCAGGGTACTTGGCATCTATTCTGGTGTAGGGTGCCGACCATGACAAGTTCACAAAACAAATAAATACAATCCTGTAAATACTGATACTAGAGACAGTACCTCAGTTTCTATGTTTATTACTGGGCTTGTGTCCCCCCAACTGCGGCAGAAATCCCTGTATAATTGGCATGTGCACTGTCAGTACCTGCTGGCCCGGACTCCACTTTAGGCACTCGCCTGCTTCCTCCAAAACTATAATCCAAGTGGCCCTACTTACAAGTTGCGCACATGGCAGAAATACAGTTCAAAATTGAAGAGCGACACCTCAGCCCTGTTGGAGTGCTATGCACATGGCTCCCAACAAAGTATGTGGGCACGACTCATCACACTCTGATTAGGCTCCCACTGAACCAACACTGCTGGGGGCCATACTGGAGACCCACACTTCTGCCACTGCTCAGCTTGAAGCTCTTAAAGTGGAGATATCATTGCTGAGGCAAGACCTACAAAATACAAATGTCAGGAATTCCTTGGTTTCAAACCGGGGACCTGATAAATATTGGCCGCTGCTCCACCTGCTTGAGCCACAGGATGCAGTATGTATTAAAGGGGAATGAAAATAAAAATTGAAGACAAGCTTCATTATACCGAAATAAGAAACTTGCTAAATATAATTGATTAAGTACTCAGTATAATTTCTGAAATAGTCAAGTTTATCTTCACTATCGCGCTCTCATCATCTGTTTCTCTTTATTCTTTCTTCATGCAACAGTTGGGTGTCAGATAGTCATTGAGAGTTAGATCCAATATATCTTATAGGGGGGCTCCTTTTGCCTAGAAGATGTATTAGCGTTTACTCTATTAAAATCACCAGACATCATGTCTCTCTACATGCAGGATTTGTGCAAAATGCAGTTATTTTGTTAGATTTTGTTTGTACTGGAATCAGTTATTTGAGACCCTTTTCCTGTCCTGTAAGTCTTGCTCCTGCCCCATCCTTGTTCCCCATTATCTGATCTCCCGGTTTGACCTTGACCTGTTACCTGACTCTGTATATTTGCTGCCCTCCCTTGACCTTCAGCCTGTTGCATGCATTCGTTTGATTGCTACCAGCCCTGACCCTCAGCCTGTTTCATGGACTTTTTTTTTCCTGCCAGTTCTGTATTTTCAGGGTTTTTTTTTTCAAAAATGTGTTTAAAGGGCAAGTCAACCCCAAAATAAAGCCATAGAACATTTGTAACAAATGTATATTGTGAAGTGGCTTAGAAATTATTTTCTTTTATAAGGCAAACCTTTATTTTGGGGTTGACTTGCCCTTTAAGACTGTAGTTCTGGTAAGCAGTTTTACTCAGCACAAAGGCAAAGAATAGAGTTGAGTATTTCCCTTACAAAATACCATACAAGCAGTACAACTACAACCAGGGTTTGGGCGAATTTGACCCGTTTCGTTTCGCCAAAAATTTGCCGCCGGCGAAATGTCGCCGACGCCCATTAAAGTCTATGGGCATCAAAAATTTTTTGTTGTGCAGCGAAAATTGTTTTGACGCACGTCTTTGTATTTTTTGACGCAGAACCCCATACAAGTCTATGGGCGTCATTTTTGAGGCGAAACAAGGCGAAAAAATCCGCCCATCCCTAACTACAACTATAAACTGCTCTAGACAAACCCAATGACCTCGAAAATAGACACAGATGCAACAATGTTTGGATTGTCGGCTGCCAGAAAAGGCTGAGGGACAAAACAGCTGCAACTTGGATGCAATTGCATTGAACATAGGAAAGGGTCTTGGTGAAACTATTTCCATAAAGTAGAAAATACGGCAGTTGCCTTCACTGGAACCTGAAGCCTTTGTACAAACCATGAAAAACAGCCCAGATCATTATTCCTCCTCCACCAAACATTACAGTCAGAAATATTCATTCAACTTCCACAGATTGCATCACACATTATTACTCATAGTAATTATTATCCCTAATCTTAGACCCCATGTCAGTGATCGTCTTCACTAAAAAGGGCATTAGTACAGGGTACTATTCTAGAACAGTAGGGTACAACTGAACCTCTGCTCTGGATTCACACAGACTAGCAGCGCAGCAAAGATCCCAAGGACTGGGAATAAAATGGCTGATCATTGCTCCTAGAATAATACACTGGGCCGGGGAATGTTTCAGTGAAAAGGAACTTCAGTTTGAGATTTGATGTGAACTATTATAATCACTGGAATGTGCCTAATAAATTTGTACCCCTGATAGGGCTTACTATTAGTATAAGTCCCCCTCACCTTGCCTGTCAACATGTTAATGCATTTTCATTATACAATCAATACTCCAATATATAAAGAATGTATACTTCAATATATCATGTAGCTAAGTTGCTTAAACTTAAATCTGCCTAGGGACAAACTTATGCTTGTGATATGCTATTGTGATAAATATGATTGTAACGGTCAGTTCGGCAGGGATCTCTCCTGGCTACCGAATGCTTCTGTATTCTGTGCTGGATTCATAAAATTAACTGAAGAAAAGACAGATATAGATGAAAAAATGTTAGAAAAAAGATTTTGCTTTTCAAAATAGAGAAATAGTTGGCTCTTGCGTAAAGCATAATGGAAAGTGAGTAGATATGTTTTTCCCCTTGATCATTAGCATCTGTTAAAAAACTTGAATCAGAAAAACTAAAATGCGGAAAAGAAAATTTCACTGCTCCGTTTATTTTCAAAATTAGAACGTTTACAAAATTCAATACAATTTGAAAACACACTTCCCACTAATTTCTATTTAAAGGAGAATTCAACCCTAACGTTAAAAAAACCCTGCCCCCTACCCTACATAGACCCCCCTCCCCCCCCCCCAGCCTAAGGGGCACATTTACTAAATTCGAGTGAAGGATTACAATAAAAAAAACTTTGAATTTCGAAGGTTTTTTTTGGCTACTTCGACCTTCAACTACGACTTCGACCTAGCATCGAACAATTCAAACTAAAAATTGTTCGACTATTCGACCATTCGATAGTCGAAGTACTGTCTGTTTAAAAAAAACTTCGACCTCCTACTTCGCCACCTAAAACCTACCGAGCACCAATTTAAGCCTATGGGGAAGCTCCCCATAGGCTTTCTAGGCAATTTGGGATTGAAGGAAAATCGTTAAATTTTTCCTACAATCGTTCGAATGAACGAATTGCGGTAAATTCTTCGACTTCGATATTCGAAGTCGAAGGACTTTATTTCGACGGCCGAATATCAAGTGTTAATTAACCCTCGATATTCGACCAATAGTAAATGTGCCCCTAAGTGTTAACCGGAATCGGAGTTCACAGGCGCCATCTTATTCTTTTCGGAAATCTTCGGAAATGAGACCGGCGTGGCAGCGCATGCGCAGTCGGAGCAATTTTCTGTGCATGCGGCAAAACTCACGAAAATTGCCGAAGCGTTGGTCTCATTCCGAAGATTTCCAAAAGGAATAAAATAGCGCCTGTGAACTCCGATGCCTGAATCTGCACCGAGGGGTAAGGAAAACGTTAGGGGCATTTGCCCAGGGTAACACTTAGGCTGGGGCAGGAGGGAGAGGGTCTATGTAGGGTAGGTTTTTTTTAACGTTAGGGTAGAATTCTCCTTTAAGCTTGCCAGGTTTTAGATGGCCAATTTTGTTCATTTGAATTTTCAAGGTTTTTTTTTGATTGATATAGTTTTAACACATTTCAGATTTTTTTCTCCCACAATTTTCTCAAGTCAAGGGGGAAAAAAAGCAATCGTGAATGTTAATACATTTGTCCAAAAGTTTTATTTCAAAGGTTTCTAATCCATGTGATGAATAAATACTGTATGCATTTTCTAAAATTGAATTGGATACAACAGATAGCACACCAAGGGGCATGTTTACTAGCATTGGAGATAAATATCTGGAGAGATTTCTGGAGATGTTGCCCATGGCAACCAATCAGCAATTCGATTTAAACAACCGTCTATAAATGACAAAACAAAAGCCAAGATCTGATTGGTTGCTATGGGTAAAATATCCAGAAATCTCTCCAGATATTTATCTCTTATATTAGTAAACATGCCCCCAAGGCTGGCGCCAACACAAATAAGCTCTCTGTACCCCTTAGTGCTTGGGGGAACAGTAAATAATCCCTATGAAGGAATGATTGGAAGTGTATTCCTAAAAATTTAATTTGGCTTTATTGACATTTTGAAATAATCCATCATATTTGTTTCGAAACTTTAAGTTCTAAGGGAAGCTCATTCTTTCCTAATACCTAGATGTGTTTCCTATTAAACATTTAAATCAAAGAAAGTCTATACTGTATGAATGTGCTTTAACCATTACACTTTGCTATCATAGAATCTGTGTCAATACAAGAATCAACCACTAGATGGTGCCAGATATTTAGGAATTACAGTGGACATGAAAGTCAACCAATCAGTCCTATAATAGAAGCTTATTCAAAAATGTCTGACACTTGGATTTGGTTTTTTTTTGTAACTTTAAAGGTAAAATTTCTATATCAATTTTTGGAAATGTCTATGCTGTAAAGTTCACAGCGGCTGACAACTGTGGGAGTTTTAGGAGCTTTTTTTTTATTCTTGAAAGTGATTTCTAATAGGAGGAGCTCAGCACCCAGCTAATCTGCAATTTATGATGAATGCTTCCTGTTTTAAATGTGGAGCGGATATAAATTCTAATTCACATCACCAATAATACTATTTGCAAAGTTTGTGATACCAAAAATATCTGTTTTGCTCATGTTTACTTGTGTTTTGCTCATAATAACTTGTTCATTTTCTCCCACCAGTCCCTCGATCCAAGGGATATTCAAGTGTAGCACATAATCATTGCATTTTTTAAGCTAAAGCTGTTTAGGTTTCCACATAATGTACCATAACATAGACCTCAATGTGGTGTTATGCAGAATGTATATTCCTGCTGCAAAGTAATGCAGCGCAATTGTATAATTGAATATATAATTATATTTTACTGGATAATATACCTCCATATTATGTTCACTGCCTGTTATTTAATAATAAACTCTCAGCATTTTAAAGTTCTAATGAAAAACATGTTACTATCGTAATACCTTTTGTAAGCCACTTGGTGGCAGCACAACCTCAACTAAAGAACCTGTATATAGAAATTCTTGAATGTAGAGCTTAAAGAAGAACTAAACTATAAAGTTAAAAAAAAACCCTACCCCCTACCCTACATAGACCCCCCTCCACCCAGCCTAAGTGTTACCCCGGGCAAATGCCCCTAACGTTTTACTTACCCCTTGGAGCAGATTCAGTTCATAGGCGCCTTCTTCAGCCGTTTGGTAATCTTCGGAATGAGACCAGCGCTTCGGCAAATTTCATGAGTTTCAGTGCATGAGTTGTCATGAAATAGAAAATTGCTCCAACTGCGCATGCGCCGCCACACCGGTCCCATTCCGAAGATTTCTGAAGAGAAGAAGATGGCACCCGTGAACTCCGATGCCTGAATCTGCATCGAGGGGTAAGTAAAATGTTAAGGACATTTGCCCGGGGTAACACTTAGGCTGGGGGGAGGGGTGTATGTAGGGTAGTGGGGTAGGGTTTTTTTTTTAACTTTAGGGTTGAATTCTCCTTTAAATAAAGGAAGGAGGCCATTCCCTGGACAGTTTAGAATTGAAGTGGGTGGATAACGTATAGCCACAAATAACAGATGCCAATATTCACAATATTTGGGCCATTGGCCTCTAAGTCATAAGACTGAATCAGATAGTGAGCTAGATCTCAAAGAAATAGGATCTGCATTTAGTTCTGAAGAAAGTGAAAAGGGAAGAAGGGGAAATTCCTTAGTGTGGAATTCAGGGATGGAATTCCAAAGATAAGGAGCAGCAAGACAACAGTTGAAGGCATAGGAAGTCCCCTTCGTGAGAATCTTGACACATATCTAAGCTTATAATATGGGAGGGAACTAGTTGCTTCAGATTCAGTGACTGGTAAGACCTTTTTCACTGCTTTAGGCCCCAGTAGATGGGGAGTAGCTCCACAGTGTGGGAACAAAAAAAGCCTGAACCCAAAAACCCACCATCTCAGATCTGTTGAGGTTCTGTATAAGTCCATGGGTCATGTCCCTATCTCAATTTGAAAATATAATGGTTTGTGCTGGGTTTAGCCGATAAGCCAATAAATTCTGGGTTTCCAGGCACAAACCCGAAAAAAATCTGGTGATTCAGGAAAAATTTCAGAAAAAAAATTGTATGATTTTGTTGTGTTTTTTTCCAGATACGATTTATTCTAGTTATTTTATCAATAAATTGGGTAAAATCGGGACTTTAGTCAAGCTTTTTTGATGGGGTCAGTCACCCACATTTGAAAGCTGGAAAGAAGAACAAGGCAGATAATTCAAAAACTATAAAAAAGAAAAAAAAACGAAGGCCAGTTGAAAAGTTGCTTAGAAGTAGTCATTCTATAACATACTAAATGTCAACTTAAAGGTGAACAACCTCTTTACATGATTTCGATCTCCAACACTGCCATGTTCTAGCCAAACCCAGCTATTACAAAATATGATGGAGGGCACACCAGTAAGTACCTCTGATCATTACAGAATGATTTCATTATACAGCAAGGAATTTTTAGTGGGAGGGCAGGGCATGGAACCTAGAAGACCTGTCAGACCTCTATTGTTGCCCTTGTAAACATATCTCCACCCATATAATAGGCCCTGTCTTGTTTTGCTATAAATAAGTACATAACCATAACATCAACATACATACATTCTTGATTAAATAATTAGGACACCCCAAACACTCAGACCCAGATTCACTGCAACTTTGTTGTTGCCGTTATTGGATCATAGTTTTAATTCTGGAGCAGTAAATATTTATGACACTAAACAAAGGCTGGAGGTCTGACTCAGGCCACCCAATGAGCCATGTTGTGAGTGATCAGCCGTATTCTTTGGCATATAGGTGCTATTGATATCATCAGCTCTGTAACAAAGAATGTATAATTTAATTAAACATAAGTGTAAAAATTAAGGAGATCATTAAGTTACTCATGGGAACAAGTGTAGGTGTCCTAAGGGATGCAATTATCCCCCCTCCTGCGTACAGCACTAGGGTGCTAAAGGAGAGGGAGGGGCAAAGTACAAAAGACATGATTGTTTGCACCTGTTTACTATGCACCCAATGTTCCCTCTAATTTCTTCTCAGCTATGTGTGTGTAGGGGCTCATGGGGGGTTAATCTGACCCTATGGCTTTAAGGCCCCACCCTTTGCTCAGTGTTATTGGCCAAGAGGTGATATGACAACTTCCTGCCACACTGCACTATAGTGTGTGTAAGGAGTTGCCTCTTTCTCTTTGGCTGCTGGAGTGTAAGATAGTCAGAGTTGAGCTAAAAAGAGCAGTTCTGAGCTCCAATGCAGGAGTGACAGTTTGGAGGTATCTCTCCCAGGCCATATTGCCTGTAGTATAGAGATCCCAGCGGAGAGGGAATCAGGAGAGATGATTGCCAGAGACCACTACCAGAATACGTTGCAGAGGTGAAGTGAGTTACCTGCCAAGTCTGTCCTAAGGGAGTGTCAGCATGTGTAAAGCTGCATGAGATGTGCCTGTGCCTTTTTCCTCTGATCCACTGGATGTGAGTAAACCTGGGGACATTGTCTATGACTAATAAACAGTTCTTTGTTTGCATCATAAGAACCTCCTGGTGCCCAATCATTTTTGTATGCACAGTAGTCTGGGTGTTGTAGTTGCACTACACTATGCTTCCACATAGCGAAGGCCCGGATCCTGCAGAGAGAGTCCAAATGTAACCCATTCTCCTACCTAACTATCTGTGGTGTGGATAGCCCAGATTAGCATTACATGTACAAAAAATTAATGTGTGAGCAGCTTTTAAAAACTGTGAGCTCAGGTCAGAATTAACACAGCATTTTGTGTTTTCACACAAAATTCTATGTGCGCACCACCTTAGAGGGAGCATTGTCTGCACCCTACCCTGAGACTTATATCTGGCCAGTAACTTATTCAAGCAAGAGACATCTTGTAAAACATGCCGGGAGATTGCTGAAATCCCTTGCCTCCCTGCTTGTCTCTCCTCAGCTGCTGGTGCCCAGGCGCGCACTTCTGGGTCTTCGGCTCCACTGACGCCGGCGTTTGACACTGAGCGTCATGACACTTGGATTTGGAAAATTGGCACCAAAACTTCTTTAAAAGGCCAATTCGCCTTTTTTGGAAGTGCTCAAGCTGGTTTCAGTTATCTGTTCCTCCCTAAGCGTCTGATTGTGATTGATATTCCTGGTTTTGACTTCTGCCCGATTCCTGACTACGACTCCTGCCGCCTGCCTTGAACTCATGGGTGTAATTATAGAGGAAGTAGACCCTGCGACTGCCTGGGGTCCCACTAGGTATAGGGACCCCATGAGGCACTAATTCATATAAAATGTCAATAAATATTGGTAAAACAGGTCAATCGCTAGACAATTTGGGGGCCTGAAAAATAAGGCTGTGGGGCCCTGTAATATCTAGCTATACCACTGCTTGAACTCTTCGCCTGATTCCTGACTACTTCTTCTCTTTTTCCCTGCCGGTACCTTGCCTACGAACTTGTTACGCACTTCTTGTTGGCTTACGCAGCAGAAAGCCCGGGACCCCAAAAGGGCGTCGGTGAATACCGGAAACCCACAGGATTCATCTGTGCGTCCACAGGTACTATCAGTGAACAAGGTTCCTGATAATGTGGTCGTTACACATCTCTTCATTAAAGGGATACTGTCATCTGAAGTGATGGGCGAATTTATTCGCCAGGCACGAATTTGCGGCAAATTTGCACGATTCGCCGCCAGCGAATAAATTCGCGAAACGCCCGCGAATAAATTCGCGAAACGCCCGCGAAAATTCGCGGAAAAAATTCGCCGGCGTCAAAAAAAAATTCTCAAAAAAAGGGCGCCGGCGTCAAAAACGGGCGCCGGCGTCAAAAACGAGACGCCGGCGCCGTTTCTCGAATTTTTCGCCGTTTCGCGAATTTCGCGCAAAATTCGCAAATTTTCCGGCGAAACGGCGCAAATTCGCCCATCACTATTAAAGAGTGATTTCAGGGATCTAGGCTGAAATTTTAGGAAAGTTTAGGAAAACAGCAGGAGTTTAGGGTGCTAAATGCGTGGCTCAAGTCTTGGTGTAGGAAGAAAGGGTTTGGGTTCCTAGAGCACTGGGCTGATTTTTCCTTAGGGCACAACCTATACAGTCGTGACGGTTTGCACCTCAATGGAAGGGGGTCCACGGTGCTAGGGGAAAGAATGGCTAAGAGGTTGGAAGAGTGTTTAAACTAGGCAAGGGCGGGCGGGTGAGATAAAGAATTAACGGGAAGTTAGGGTAGACGGGGCAGTGGGATTAGTAAGGGCTCATGGGGGAGGAGTGAGGGGGTGTACAGTTTACCAGCTAAGGAGGTCCCTCTGTTGCAAGGAAAACAAAATAATACTAACTTAACATATAATTCTCCACTAAGTAATGCAAATTTCAAAAGTAAAAGTAGTAACCTCCACTGTATGCTGGCAAATGCACAGAGTTTGTCAGGTAAAATGGGAGACCTAGAATTAATTGCATGCTCTAAAAATTATGATATAATTGGTATCACTGAGACCTGGTGGGATGAAACATGTGACTGGATTGTGAATTTAAATGGTTACACCCTTTTTAGGAGGGACAGAGGGATTAAAAAGGGTGGAGGATTGTGTGTTGTATGTAAAGCCTGAATTAAAGCCATACGTAAAAATAAATAACCATAGCTGGCACTAGTGAGGGTGTAGAATCCCTCTGGGTAGAGATTTTGACTGGGCAAAAGGTTACAAAAAGAATTATCATTGGTGTATGCTATAAACCACCTCGTATAAGTGTCGAGTATGAAGCCCAGCTACTCTTGCAGATAGAAGCGGATTCACAGCTAGGTCAAGTTGTTGCTATGGGTGACTTCAATTATCCAGACATTGACTGGGGTAATGGGGTTGCCAAGACAGAAAAAGCTAGTAGGTTTGTAAATATGCTGAATGACAACTTTATATTCCTACTAGGAATAACTCTCTTTTGGACCTTGTAATAACTAATAATACTGAACTCATCTCTAACATTTGTGTGGGTGAGCATTTAGGGAATAGTGATCATAACATGGTCTCCTTTGAGATTCTGTTGCAGAAGCAATTCTATAAGGGAGTAACTAAAACACTAAATATCAGATGTGCAAACTTTGACAGTATAAGGGCATCTCTGCAACATATTAAGTGGGAAATGCTTTATACAGGGTTAAACACAGAACAAAAAATGGGAAGTCTTTAAAATGCTGCTTAATAAATATACATGTCAGTATATTCCCTTTGTAAGCAAGGAACGGCGTTGCAAAGCAAAACCTTTTTGGTTCAATAGAAGCGTTGGTGTTGAGGTAGGTAAGAAAAGACGTGCTTTTAAGGCTTTCAAGTTAGCTGGGACAGCCGAATCATTTATTAGGTACAAGGAGGCCAATAAATAGTGCAAAGAAGCTATAAGGCAAGCTAAAATTGATATGGAAAAGGATTTTGCAGCAAGCAGTAAAAAAAATCCAAAATTATTTTTTAAATATGGTAATAGTAAAAAAATGAAGCAGGAAGGGGTGGGACCCTTACTATCAGAGGGGGGTCAGCTGGTTGATGAAAACAAAATAAAAGCGCAGATTCTGAACTCATATTTTTCATCTGCCTACGCAAATGAGGAACCAGTTAATGAAGGTTTCCTTCTTAATAGTTCCAATTCTAGTAATACAACTAATGATTCATGGTTCACACATGAGGAAATTCAAAAGAGACTAGAACATTAAGATTAACAAAAGTCCGGGGTCAGATGGTATTCATCCCAGGTTAATTAGCGAGCTTAGCTCTGTGATTGCCAAACCTCTTTACTTAATTTTTCAGGATTCATTGAGGTCTGGCATAGTGCCGAGAGACTGGAGAATTGCTAATGTGATGCCTCTATTCAAAAAAGGATCCCGTTCTTAGCCTCAAAACTCAAAAAAAGTTAAATATCATCAATAATTTCTCAGTTTTGTATCCATTCAAGTGCTTTGCATTCTGCATTGCATTTGTAATTAAGCCCTATAGTTTCAATAAAGAACTGCTTTTTTAGTAAATCAAAAACAATAAAATAAATGATTGAATTGAAATTTAATTGAAATTAATAAATCTTATTAGGCCCTAGAAAGACTGTTTTAGTTGTCTTCATTTGTAATAGAATACAGAAATAATTACCATTTTTGCACTTGATGGCCAGCGTCTTTCAAGCCTCAATGACTGTGACAGCAGCTCTAAAGTTGCCTGTTTCCTATGTGCTATATGTTTGGAATGTATGTGAAGTATTAATGATAAGCTGATACATTCCTCTCATTCAACAATGCTCCAAAGGATGTGCGCGGCGTGTTTGTGTGTACGTATCACTGTGCACGTTTATACCCGTGCAACTTAATTCCAGGCACATAGGAGACGATTGTTGCCAGCGACTATGTGTAATTCCGTGCTCATACATCACACCTGTCAAACTAGTCCTCGGGCCAGCGACAAACTGGGCTTTCCAGCGATGCATTCCTAAGTACAGCACATTTCTCTGCACAGGTACTTGTTAATTAAACATCCGAAACCCTGTACACAGTTGCCTAAAGTCAATGGAAAAGTAATGGATGAAAATTAGAATTTGTTTTCACTATATTTGGCATTTGGTGCCAGGACTTTTTAAAATGAGTTTTAAAATGAGTTACAAGATATAGTAATTAATGCTCGTAATTACACTCGCCAAAAAAAGAACACTTTCCATATACAATGAGACTGGGCTGTGAATTGGCCACACATGCACAGATCAGATTGTTTGATAACAAGATAGGTCATCTATGGGCTATTATAATTGTATGATAATGTTGCTGAGAGCTTGATCAGATCCCTTACCATTTTAGGTTACATAGTAAAATAGTTAAGTTGGGTTGAAAAAAGACCAAAGTCCATCCAAACCCCTCTAAATGATCCCAAGTTCACATACCTACACATACTCATACCAATCTATACACTCACATATAATATACCCCCTAGCCCATGAAAGGCAGGTTGAGGTATAATAGTCTCATTATGCGTGATGTTCTTGAATTATCAGTACGCCATTATCTCTGAATCAGAACACAACCTACAGTGGTCACATCAGATGAGCATATTTATCATTCTTGGACCCTGCTTCTAACCATGGGTACCCTAATGTTGCTGGACTACAATTCCCCCGCAGTCTTTTTCTCTTGATGTCAGAAGGTGTTGGCCAGCAACAAATAGGAATCCAACCTTAAAGGAGTGATTCTCCTTTAAGTTAACTTTTAGTATGTTATAGAATAGCCAGTTCTAAGCAGCTTTTCAGTTGGTCTTTGTTATTTATTTTTTAGTTTTTTTTTTACTTATTTACCTTCTTCTTCTGACTCTTTCCAGCTGTCAAATGAGGTTCACTGACCCCATCTAAAAAAAACAAATGTTCTGTAAGGCTACATTTTTATTGTTATTTCTACTTTTAATAAGGGATGTACCGAATACACTATTTTGGATTCGGCCGAACCCCTGAATACTTTGCGATAGATTTGGCCGAATACCAAACTGAATCCGAATCTGCATATGTAAATTAGGGGTGGGAAGGGGAAAACATGTTTTACTTCCTTGTTTAGTGACAAAAAATAACGCAATTTCCTTCCCCACCCCTAATTTGCATATGTAGATTCGGATTCAGTTTGGTATTCGGCCAAATCTATCCCAAAGGATTCAGGGGTTCGGCCGAATCCAAAATAGTGTATTCGGTACATCCCTTATCAAAAGTAGAAATAACAATAAAAATGTAGCCTTACAGAACATTTGTTTTTTTTAGATTCGACCGAATCCTGCTGAAAAAGACAGAATCCTGGCCGAATCCTGGATTCGGTGCATCCCTACTTTTTATTACTCATCTTTCTATCCAGGTCTCTACTATTCATAATCCAGTCTTTTATTCAAACCAAGGCATGGTTGCTAGGGTGATTTAGACCCTAGCAATCAGTTTGCTGAAATTACAAACTGGAGAGCTGCTGCATAAAAAAAACTAAACTCAGAAATCGCAAGTAATAAAAAATGAAAATCAATTGCAAACTGTCTCAGAATCTCACTCTATACATCATGAGAAAACTTAACTCAACCCCTTAAAGCAGTGATCCCCAACCAGTAGCTCGTGAGCAACATGTTGCTCACCAACCTTTTGGATGTTGCTACCAGTGGCCTTAAAGCAGGTGTTTAATTTTTCAATTCCAGGCTTGGAGGCAAGTTTTAGTTGCATAAAAAACAAATGTACTGCCAAACAGAGCCTCCTGTGGGCTACCAGTCCATATAGGGGCTACCAATCAGCTAATCACAGCTCTTATTTGACACCCCCAAGGACTTTTTCAAATTTGTGTTGCTCTCCAACTCTTTTTTACATTTAAATGTGGCTCACGAGTAAAAAAGGTCTGGGACCCTTGCCTTAAAGAAACAAGGTTCTAGGGGTTCCTATCTATACTTTTACTTACTAGTTTATATTAACATACCCCAGTCCATTCTAACTTGCAGATCTCTGTGATATTGCAGAAAAGAGCATCGGCAACCGCCAGTAACACTTGACCAAAATTAAGTTAGAGCTGAAAAACAGGAAGTAGTGTTCTGACTATTATTCTGACATCCAGTCACTCCAGCCTTTATACATTACACTTTTGGCTAACTAACTATATTAGAAACATTTTTTATTTTTGTACAGCCTATCTATTTCTCCAGTTTTTATTTTTACACTGAACTGTTCCTTTAAGGATTATCTATCTGGCCTAGTTTAAAAGCTAAATAATGATTCAAATACGATTTGAATTCTTAGAAGATACACTGCAAGGATGATCAGAAATCATTAGGTTTCTCTACAGCAGCAGAGCTTATTAGCGATTCGTTTAGCTGCCTAATTGCTGTCTTCATAGCAATCAGTACTCTCTGCAGCAGTTCTAACTACTAGCCAGCGGTTTAGAAAAATCTGATATTTCTCCCGACTGACACAAAATCCAATCCATGGCCAAAGAACTTCAGCCAAACGAAATGCAGATGCACACCTGGTCCCTCTTTCAACGTTCACGGTGCATGGATCATAGGAGGACGGCACCCCCAACGAAAGGTACGTAATAATTAATCCAGCACACGAAGTTTGCTCAAGGGTTATTACCCGTGTTTAATGTCAAGCCAAACAGGTTACAACGTTTCGGGGGCGTACCCCTTCGTCGGGGTACGCCCCCGAAACGTTGTAACCTGTTTGGCTTGACATTAAACACGGGTAATAACCCTTGAGCAAACTTCGTGTGCTGGATTAATTATTACGTACCATGGCCAAAGAACACATGCCAGGCCTGGGTACAGGGAAAGGGTTTACTGAAAAAGACAAGACTGGGAGCACAATGCCAACCTCAGAGGTATACAATAGATCTACACTGTCATACGACTGCTATACCTGTGGGCAACAATTAGGTAAATTATTTCTGTTGGGCTTTAGTTCTTCATTAAAGGTGAACTAAAGTCTAAAATAGAATAATGCTAGAAATGCTGTATTTTGTATACTAAACATAACCATGAATGTACTGCAGCAGAAGCCTAATAAAACAAATGATTTATGCTTTCAAAGTTGGGTCACAGGGGGTTATCATCTTTTTACTTTGTTAAACATCTTTGCAAGTCCAAGACCATGCACATTCTCAGTGTGGTCTGGGCTTCAGTTGGGAGGTTAAGCTTAGGGATAGTCATATGTTATCAAAACAGCACAAGTCAAATAATTTCTGCCTATAGAAGTCGATACAGAAAGACTGATTAATAATCAGAAGATGCAGACTGCACTGGGTCTGGGGATACAAATATAAACACGGTTGATGGCTGCTTTACAGGGAAACAAACAAAGCTCGAGTTCTGGGAAGTAAGGTGGGGGGCCCCTCTGCCGTTTGAAAATATAATCGATTCCCTGCAGAGCAGTTAGGGACCGTCTGAAGTTTCCTATCCTCAGCAGTCAGAGCAAGTAAAACAAAGGTGGAATTTCACTGCATATAATAAGGTTTATAATAAAAGTGGAAAACATTTTTTAATTTAAGTATATTGGAGATAGATTTAATTTTCATTAAAGAAAGTAAAAATGGGATTTTATTTTTTTTGCCTTTATATCCCATTTAATGTAACTTTTTTTTGCAGTCAATCGACCTGGACTTTGACAGACAGAAAACCTGGAACTTTTAATAACTTTTGCATTAATATGCTTGTTTCAAAGGAGCTGAGTTGTGTTATGGTAGAGAATGTGTCCTTCTTTTTTATTAAAATTTTTTTATATCAAAAGATATCTGTCCCAAGGCCTTTTCTTTTAGTAAAATAAATTATTTCTTTATATTCACATTAAAAATCAGATACATACTGACCCCACATGGCCCACCTTACGCGTTTCACACCCTCCGGTGCTTAATCAAAGGTGTTTCTATGATTAAGCACCGGAGGGTGTGAAACGCGTAAGGTGGGCCATGTGGGGTCAGTATGTATCTGATTTTTAATGTGAATATAAAGAAATTTATAGAAATTTATTTTACTAAAAGAAAAGGCCTTGGGACAGATATCTTTTGATATAAAAAATTTTTGTATGTGATTGCTTGTGAACTGGGGCAAGTCCCTTTGGCTTAATTGGGGATTTACAGAAATCAGATGTGGACTCCCGACCATTGAATGCTTCTTTTTTATTAGTCATTGACTAATCTATAGATAAGCTATGGCTCATGATATGATTATTTGGGGGGAAAACAAGAAGCTTGTTGTCTGGTTTCACTATAAACTCAATCAGCATGGAAATGTTTTCTAAACAAGTCCATTTAGCATCACGGCAAAGGCATAAATCCAAACATTGGCAGTCCTGGCCAGTTTTATTAGACTATTAGCCTGTGGCAAAGACCACTGTAGGGACAAAGCAGGACTGTTTGAACTGTAGCGCTCTGCTCTGGCTATGCTATACTATATATTTGGGGAATTACCCTTGTTGTCTCCTATTGTTTTTGTGGGGTTTACTCTGCACCTATTAGCTATTTCTGGTGAATGCAATCAAACAAATGACAGATAAAAAATTGCCACTATATTGTCACATTTTCCTGTAGTATTGTGCTTATTGCAGGCAATTACACATGCTGCAATAATGTCCTTGTATATTTCTGTACAGGTAATAAAAAAAAACAAGTGAGTTGTGCATGCAATGGGGTGGTCAGTAATAAGAAACTGTTTGCCTAGCTGTGCCCTCTTCACATACGTAAAAAACACTGTCTCTGGGCTGCTGGGTCATGAAAGGAGATTATACCACAATTGGAGAGTAAAAAAGGAAGTGTTCATCCAGCAGCAGAAGTATGGGAAGTAATATTGAGAATAATAGTCACCTGTTTAACAAATACAAAGAAAAAAAGTAAAAAAAAAAAGAGAAGAGGTTGCTTTTAGAAGCAGTGCCTTACCTTAAAATGTATGTTTAGTTCATACAGTGATATTCTTAATTTCTTATTATATGTGACTTTTTTTTGTTCAGAAGTTACTTTGCAGAGTCCTATTTGCCATAAGAAATCAGAGGTTTCAATAGGAGATTGGAACGGAGAACAAAGAATGGCCTGAACAGAAACATCAGTAATAAAAAGTAATACAATTGTAGCTTCACAGGGCAATAGTTTTTAGATACTGGGGTTGGTGACCCCCAACAACCAGACAGTCTTTGAAAGAAATCTCTGAAAAAAAACAGCCTGCACATGTTAAACATGCATAAACAGCTTACATATACCTTTGCAGGCTGAGATATTAAACCAAACTGTTCTCAATAAGGGTCAATGAAAAGAACTGTTTCTCAGAATAAACCTTGCTGTGTTGTACATAGGGGTGTTCAGGTATGGGACCTGTTATTCAGAATGCTCAGGACCTGGGGTATTCTGGATAAGGGATCTATCCATAACATACCTAAAAACTAAAAAAGCATGTAAACATTAAAGAAATCCAATAGGCTGATTTTGCCACCAATCAGGATTAATTATATCTTAGTTGGGATCAAGTACAAGGTACTGTTTTATTTTTACAGCGAAAAATTAAATCATTTTTAAAAATTATAATCATAAGGTTAAAATGGAGTCTATGGGAGATGACCTTCCTGTAATTTGGATCTTTCTGGATAACGGGTTTCCAGAAAACAAAATCAAAAGGTGAATTTTACCTTCCACCTTTCCTTAATATGACCCTACAAATCCCAAACTAGGGAACATAAAGAACTGTGAAATTTCCTTTTGGCAAACTGTGGTGAGCCCTACTTAATTTATTGGTAGCTGTGCCCCAAAGGGTTTAGACTAGAGTGTCTGTATCATTTCAATGATTTAATAGATCTGGTAAGGGTGCTTTTTTTTTCTTTAACATGTCCATTACTGCCCCTTCTAGCAGCAATGGAAGACAAGCTGCTAGACACATGCTCCAGAGTAGAAACTTTAAGCAGCCATGCTACTCCAAATAATTTTTTTTAAATAAAATAAAATGCTCTCTCTGTAACATTGTGTTCTGGGAAGGACACAGCAACACTCCTTTACAAGCATGTCAAAATACGTTGTTTTTTTATCATCTCTGTTAAAGGACCTGTCCCTTCAACAGACAAATTATGCAGAGAAGTTTCCTAAGGAGTGGTTCAGTTTCATGGAGAACTTTCATATTTAACCTACAGTAGTGGGTGCTGAATAAGTCTCCAGTGCAATGCAGTCTCATGCAGATTTTTCAACTTCTGGAAGGATACTAGGAGAATGATATAGGGTAAATTCAGCACAATAAGGACCAAGACTATATAACTGTATGTAAGGCAGTTATATATGTAACGCTTTCTTGGCCTATTCTGCCAATTAGGAGTTAAGGGTGACCAGCTAGGTAGTGAGCATGGGTTACATTGCGACTCCTCAACCAGGGCAGAGCCTTCGCCAAATGGAAGCTTCCCCTTTAGACTGTAGTTGAACTACAACTCACAGGCATTTAAGTGTAAAAAGAGATAAATGGATGCCAGGAGGTTCTTAGATAGTAAAACAGGAGCACAGATTTATTATGCCAGAGGCAAATGACCACAGGTTTACTTACAAATTGTATAGGACACAGCAGATGGAATCACTTTGGACATTACAAGGCTCACAGTCAGACAGATGCGACTCCCAAAGGATATTGCAGATAGGTGTACATCAATTCCCAGTTTAACCGACGTTGCCAGTGAGGGGATCGGGATCGATCAGGTAGGGTACAGGTAGTCCTTTGCTAACCTAGATTCCTATCAACTGAGTTCCCTGCTCTAAGAGCAAACAGGCCTTGTGGGAAGCTACTTCCTCCTACAATCCTCGTTGGAGCGACTACTGCTCTTACTGCTACACCTCTCTGTCTTACTCTCCTAGAGAGTCTATAACAAGATCTTACTATCTTAGCTGTTCCTCGTTCACTGGGTTACCTGGTCCCCGACTTAGCACCAAAGGTGTCAGGTCCCTCTGGGGTAAATGCTTACTGGGGCCTATGGTGATCCCAGGCTCAATGGGGATTCACCTAGCAGCAGCACCAGGAGCCAAAGAGGAAGAGGACACTCCCTGCACAACACTATATAGCAGTGTGGCAGGGGAGTGTCATTACACTCTTTGTCCAATAGGTGAGGGTGTTACACTTTACCAGTTAGAAGGGCTTGGCCCAATAACAAGGGAAAAGAGAGCTACATACAAAAGGGTAGGGAATTAACTCGATAGGGATAGGATATCCTATAGGTCCCTACATATACTATCACATTTATTCAACATATCCAGTGTTATGCTTCATAAAGATGGAAAAATAAGAGTAGAGAACCTCAACGGCCATTTAGGTTTTTGGACAGCAGGATTTTCAGCACAATAAGGACCAAAACTATATAACTGTATGTAAGGCAGTTTTCTTATATATACTATCACATTTATTCAACATATCCAGTGTTATGCTTCATAAAGATGGAAAAAAAGAGTAGAGAACCTCAACGGTCATTTAGGGTTTTTGGACAGCAGGATTTGTGAGTTGCCCCCTCTAACTTTGTAGTGCACAACACTGGACCACAGAGATCTGGGCTTGTGCCTTTAAGTAAAACCGCCAGTCTTTATGCTGAAGCATGAATTTAAACTTTTTTTGTTACTCATACACAACTGCATGGGTTATATGTGATGCAACCTGAAATATTAAAGTTGCTGTTGTTGGATTTGCACACAAACTATAAACCCTATTACAATTATGGGAGTGGCCAATAGTTTTTGCTTCAGGATTTATTATTATTTATATGCGCCTTATGGCTCTGAAATTGGAAATCTGACATGAGATGTTTACATCAGTTCGATTGGGGGTTATCGTTTATTTATCACTGTCATCTTTTGTCATTAATATCTGATATACTGTGTCATTTTTAGCTATGTGCAAAGAAGTGGCCCCTCCTCGTTACCTGTTTCTGAAGAACATTGGGCTTTGTCTTAAAGGATTAGGGTTTGATTTTAACATTGGTATTGAATACATGTGAAAATATATTAAGACAACTTGGTTAGTTGCAGGATCTAGTTAAGGAAATAGCCTCGTTTTGGCTCCTGGAGGCCCTTTGTCTTATATATATTTGATTGGGCTTTATTGTTAGTTGATCTATTTGCAATTGCAATTGTTCAGCAGATCTCCAGTTTTGCATTTCAGCAGCAATCTGGTTACTAGGGTCTCATTTACCCAGTGTGTGTGGTTTTACCAAGAGGCAGGAAAATGAATAATGGGTGGGGGGGGGGCTGAACAGAAAAATATGTAATAAAGAGTAACAGTAACATAATTTATAGGCATCAGAGAGCAATAGTTTTTTGTTACTGGGGTCAGTGACCCCTATTTGAAAGCTGGAAAGAGGCAAGAAGAGTAAGGCAAATAATTAAAAAAAACTATAAAAAAAATTAAATGATGGAAACCAATGCAAAGTTGCTAGAAATAGTCCATTCTATGATATACTGTTGATTCAAAGGTGAACCGCCCCTTTAAGATATCTGAGATACTTTTTTTACACTGGCACTATCACAATTTACACTGGTACTGAGGCATGTCCCCAAACCCCTCGCAAGGTAGATAATGGCTCACCCATTCGTCAACTTCATATCCAACCCCTGCTTGGTTACAAATCTTTATCTTCTTCACCAGAACCTCTCCAAATCTTACTGATGAACTTATAGATGAGCGGTATAGGGGGTATGTGTTATTTTATCTCAGCTCTTATGATCCTGAGAAGAGGACAATGCTCTTTACACACAAGAATCCTGGAGGTTGAAAGGAAGGTTAGACAAGCCCCATATTCTAGTGATATCCTGGCAGGCATAATAAAGTTGGTTATTTATCGAGCAACTAATTGCCCCCAGTGTCAGGGTGGCTGATGATCTGTAGACTTATTAGTCACATTCTACAGATAAAGTCATTAGGGGAGCATACAAGTGCCACAAAACAAACACCAGCCTATAAGAATGTGTTTATTTTTACATTTATCTTCACTTAAATAAGGTATAGATTACTGTTCTGTTCCTCTATAGATTACTGGTTCTCCTCTACCTCTGCATATTTGCCTTTGTACGGATGTATTAGTGTCAGTCTACTGTTTACCTTGGGGCTATCAAAACTGAAATATTCTTTACATAAACTGTAAACTTTTAGCAACTATGTTGTTGAGATAATAATAACAAAGCTTGTAATGTTGCAACAGAGAATGTTGCAACTTAACCTGTAGTAAGAGAACACACTATGCATGCCAGGCAATCTCTGTCTGTTAATTGGCTCATGTGACCTAACATGTATGGTTTGTTTGGTTTGTTTGTGTGCACCGTAAATCCTAGAATCCCTTTTTTTTTAAAATGGCAATTTTCTATTTAGGATAACCCAATGGCACATACTACTAAAATAGTATATTATTATTAAAATGGTTTATTTACATGAAGCAGGGTTTTACATATGAGCTATTTTATTTTTATTTATTTACATTTTTCGGAGGTATCGTTTTCTTTTAATGAGAAAATGAGAAGAGACAGTTTCCTGCAGTTTGGCAGCTATTCATTCTGAGTGATACCCGCTTCACTGTCCCTTATAGATATTAAGGGGCCCATTTACTTAGCTCGAGTGAAGGAATAGAGGAAAAAAAAACTTTGAATTTCTAATGGTTTTTTTTTTTTGGCTTCTTCGACCATCGAATGGGCTACTTCGACCTACGACTTCAAATCGAACGATTCGAACTAAAAATCGTTCGACTATTCGACCATTCGATAGTCGTACTGTCTCTTTAAAAAAAAAAAACTTCGACCCCCTAGTTCGCCACCTAAAACCTACCAAAGTCAATGTTAGCCTATGGGGAAGGTCCCCATAGGCTTTCTAAGTATTTTTTGGTCGAAGAAAAATCGTTCGAACGATGGATTAAAATCCTTCGAATCGAACGATTCGAAGGATTTAATCGTTCGATCGAACTAATTGTGGTAAATCCTTCAACTTCGATATTCAAAGTCGAAGGATTTCAATTTGGCAGTCGAATATCGAGGGTTAATTAACCCTCGATATTTGACCTTAAGTAAATTTGCCCCTAAAAGCTAATGTTGTCTATGTTTGCCAGGGTTTTTTTCAATTTGTTTTCATTTTTATTGTACCTCTTAATGCTCTTGCATTTGCACGTGTATCATTGATAAATAAACCCTATAATCATTTCTGCCCCTCTTATACTCGCTTATACAAATTGTTGATATTAGTAACAGCATTTTGCCAATCTCCTGCCACTCACTGATGCTGTAATAGGTCATCTGCAATTTGACGTACCCAATAAATCCACATTAATGCAGTAATTTATATGAGCAGATCATACTAATTAAGTGTGTTTAAGCTAAGTGTATTGGGACATTGAAAGGCTACAGATATAAGCTAAAGAGGCACAAAAAATAGTACAGCTTAGGCTCAGCAGTGGCTACAAACTTTGAATTCTTGTTCCATGTGAATAAAGATATACTGTACTATATGTACTATAGAGTTGTGAAAAAGATACACAAACGAAATAAGTTAAACATATGCAAACCAGATATTACTGCAAACAAAACCATGTTTGTATGAAGTTCCTATTGCTTATAATTGGCTCCCTGAGCAGTCCAGACATCGGCCTTTGGTTAAGGCACTTTTATCAGACCTTGACTAGACTACTGTATAACTTTCACACCTTTTCACTGATCTGACAACCTCATGGGTACATTATATAAGTGACTCAGCCTGTGACAAAGCAAAAAAGGCCTAAAATAGATCATTGTCACTTATGAATTCACCTTTGATATTTTTCAAATTGCTAATTTTAGCACAGAACAGTTAAGAGGCACTTCATCTCAAAGCCGCCTCCCTGAAACCAAACAAACTGACCATAAATAAGTACATGGAAACTATAAGTAGTTGACGCGCTGAAATGATAAGTGTATATATGAAGCAAAATCTTTATCCATTAACCAATGAAGTAATTGATTTTACCAGACAAAATGATATAGAGTAGCTTTGCTACTTTTATTTTAAAACACAGGTCTCATTTATGAATGCAAGTGCAAACATTAATAATAAATTGATAATAAACATAAAGATACTTGTAGCAATACTTGTAGCAAGTCCCAGTGTATCTGTTCAATCTGCTTTGATGAATTGTATGAGTGTGGGAAAGGGAAAAAAGGAACACCCTCTTAGACCAGTGATCCCCAACCAATGGCTCGCGACAACATGTTGCTCCCCAACTCCTTGGATGTTGCTTCCAGTAGCCACAAAGCAGGTTCTTGTTTTTTAATTCTTGGCTTGAAGGTTATCTTTAGTTGCATGAAAACTGTGTACTGCCAAACAGAGCCTCCACCAGGCTAGGACGGGCAATCTGTGGGTTCTGGCAAATGCCAGAGGGGCTGCTATAAGGCCCCATAGAAAGTCAGTATTTAGTGGGCTGGTTGGGCCTCTGTGTTGGCTGAGTGGGCCTCTGTGTACCTGAAATGCCAGGGCCTATTGTAATTCTCAGTCCAGGCCTGGCCTACACATAGGAGCTAATAGCCAATCACAGCCCAAATTTGGCACCCCCAGGAACAGTTTGCATGCTTGTGTTATTCTCCAACTTTCATTATGTTTCAATGTAGCATATGGATACTTATGGTTGGGAAGCCTGCTCTAGATGGGGGGTATATTATGGCTTTCATGTAAACTACTGCCTGAAAATGGAGCCTGTATGCTCAAATGTAGAATGGTAATTGCTCTGTCACCCATTTAATCAAATGTCTATGGATTGTATACTGGTATATTTTATATTACCCAGGATATTTGGGACCTGGTTTTCCAGAAAAGGGTTGTTACTTTTTAAACAATGTTGCAAAAGTCTTAGTTCCCCAGCAAAGACAGGTCTGTTAATCAGCTGCCTTGTCTTACATTGTATCAAAAGTCTGAGCCACCAGGCCACACTTATACAAACTACTAATGATGAGCGAATTAATTTGCCAGGCACAAATTTCCGAATTTTGTGAACTTCCGCGTTTTGCCGTCAGTGAATAAATTCACAAAACTGTGGCGAAAATCCATCTGCGCAAAAATCTGCCAAAACATAAAATTTTTGCGTGTCAGAATAGTCGGGTGCATAAAATTGTTGTGCGTCAAAATTATTCAGCCACCCATTGAATTTAATGCATTTGGACAAAATAGTCACGTGTATAAAAGTTGTCGCTCGCATCAAAATTGCTGTGCATTATAGTTATTTTGATGCCCACTGACTTTAATCCGTTTTGCAAATTTTCCGCCCTCTCAAGAATTTTTCAATACATTTTCGAATTTTTGAATGAAGTGAAACGGCACAGATTCACCCATCACTACAAATAACATACAATAAACACTATAGACAATTGTAATGAATGTATGTTGCTAGTTGTTTAGAATTATGTTTTTTTTTTATTATTAAGCAGAAAAATTGTTTTTTGGGTTGCCATTCCCTTTAAAGTGGATGCTATAGGAGATGGACATAATACAGAGCTTTCCAGATATTGGAGTTTCTGAATAAGCAATTTAAGAGATCTCATACATGTACTATGGCTGATTTTTTTTTTTTTTTTGCTGATGTGCATAATTATGCTCACTATTATTAGGAACCAAGCAGGAAACCTGGATTTTGAAATGATACTGACTCATGCCTAATGACTCTTTTTCTGATGAAACAATCAGACTATTTCTTGCATGATATGCTTGAGGGAACACATTTTCTACTTTCTGAGAAACCAAACACCATTTGTGAAATATATTGAAAATAATGTTTCCCACATTGCCCATTACTTATGGTATTAGAAGTCCCTGTGTGAAGTGACACGTTAGAAACCCCTAGGTGACTACTAGTAACCGTAAGGAAGTAGCTGACACATATCTGGAAAAAGGCATGATTATTAAATAAATATGACTGGTGTCTGTCAGACAAAAGTAATTTAGGGGCACATTTACAAAGCTCGAGTGAAGGATTCGAATTAAAAAAACTTCGAATTTCGAAGTGTTTTTTTGGCTACTTCGACCAGCGAATGGGCTACTTCGACCTTCGACTACGAATTCGACTACGAATCGAACGATTCGAACTAAAAATCGTTTGACTATTCGACCATTCGATAATCGAAGTACTGTCTCTTTAAGAAAAACTTCGACCCCCTAGTTCGGCAGCTAAAAGCTACCGAACTCAATGTTAGCCTATGGGGAAGGTCCCCATAGGCTTGCCTGTGTTTTTTTGATCGAAGGATATTCCTTCAAACGTTGGATTAAAATCCTTCGAATCGTTCGATCGAAAGAATAATCCTTCGATCGTTCGATCGTAGGATTAGCGCTAAATCGTTCGACTTCGATATTCGAAGTCTAACGATTTTAGTTCCTAGTCGAATATCGAGGGTTAATTAACCCTCGATATTCGACCCTTAGTAAATCTGCCCCTTAGTGTCTGTGTTTGTATGCAAATATAATTCATATTCCCATACAGTATATAAAACAATGTCAATATTATCCACCATAGGGGCCATAGAGCTTATAAATTATTGCAAACCTGTGAATCAGTTTGTTACTGGCACCTCATATTGTTTGATGCCCTTTCTTTTTTCAGTTCTATTTGTGATCGTTCTTTGAAGTTTAAAGTTTCATTTTTCACCTTATGTCTTTCTGAAGCATCTTTGGAAGGGGATTAGTGCTGACTCTGTAAAATGTTTCAAACTGATACATTATTTGACACATTTCTAATCTTTGTCCCTGCTGAGCAGAATCCCTGAGTTTAAAGGAGTTGTTCACATTTAAAGGGGATCTATTGCAAAAATGAAAATTTAATGTAAGCTTCCTCTCACTGAAATAAGACACTTTCTAAATACAATCAATTAAAAATGCTGTAATAATAATCAAGTTAGTCTTCAGTATCTCATTCACCACAACCTGCTCTCTTCATGCTGACTTCTGGGTCAGATTTTGGTAGGTCTAATATGTCTTTTAGAGGGCTCCCTTTCTTAGCAGAATAACTCAAATAACCAACTCCAGCACAAACAAAAGGTATCAGGATAACAGACTCTGGCAAACACCCTGCACACAGAGAAACAGGATTTACATCAGAGCTGGTTATTTTTAAAGAATGAGCCCCTAGGTTTGGGGTTCAACCCCCCCCCACAAAAAAAAGATTGTATTAGACCTAACTGTCAATCAAAAACTGACTCCATCTACTAAATGAAGACAGAATGAAGAGAGACAGGTGGCTCAGAGGGGGAGAGTGAAGAGTAACTTGATTGTTTCATAAATGGTACAGAATTTGTAATTGATTATATTTAGTTTCTTATTTCAGCAATATGAAGCTTATATTAAATTTTAATTTTCATAGTAGAGCCCCTTTAAGTTAACTTTTAGTATGATATAGCATGACCAATTCTAAGTAACTTTACAATTGGTCTTCATAATTTATTTCTTATAGTTGTTTAATTATTTGTCTTCTTCTGATTCTTTCCAGCTTTCAAGTGGGGGTCACTGACCCCATCAAAAAACAAATTCTCTGTAAGGCTACACATTTATAGTTATTGCTGCTTTTTATTACTCATCTTCATAATCAGGCCCTTTCCTATTTTGGAAAATGCTAAAAATATACAACTCAAGGCAATTGAAAAAAATCTTCATTTCTGGTGAACAATCTGAAATAGTAGAAAAAGGTGCTTGGAAGGTGAACAACCCCTTTAATATAGATAGGACCACTGGGGATACTGAACTTTTAAATGTTATTTTCAATAAATACTTTGTTTTACTTTTGCAGCCCTTGTGGAATCCTAAATTGTCTGAATGCCCATTTTTTTTTTGTATGGTTGCCACCTGCCCAGTATTTTACCAATCCAGTCATTAAAAAAGACAATCAATGCCAATAATTGGAGACAGATAATATCTGGTAATATATGCAGAATAAGGGTCAAGTTAGCTATGGTACATTCTTATTGATTCACTGGGTAACTAACTAGCACTGTCCAAGGGCACATACACATGGGCTTTTAGATATGTTGAATCCCAGCAGTATGTTCCAACACAGTAGCACATGATCTGGTCTCATTTGACACTACATCTATGTATGTATGTACCTATGGGATGGAAATAAATGCTGAATGCTTATCAGTCAAATAGGGTCCTGAATCCAATAAGTGGATTTTAATAATGGCCTATGAGGAACTGTTGGGAGATGCTCAAATGATAAGGTACATACATACAGAGCACAGCCCAGTTAAATGAATTGTTCTGTATAAAAATAAAAACTGGGTAAATAGGCTGTGCAAAATAAAAAAAAATTCAATATAGTAAGTTAGCCAAAAATGTAATGTATAAAGGCTGGAGTGACTGGATGTCTAACATAACAGAACACTACTTCTTACTTTGCAGCTCTCTTGATTTCCACTGATTCCACTGGTTACCAGGCAGTAAACAATCAAAAACTTGAGGGGGGGGGCACATGGGTCATAACTGTTTGCTGTTGAATCTGCCCTGCATGCTAAGGATCAATTGCAAATTCACTAAACAGTTATGTCCCATGTGGCTGCCCTTAAAGTCGCTTCAGAGTTAGAGAATTGAAAAGCAGGAAATAGTGTTCTGGCTATTTTGTTAGAGATCCAGTCATTCCAGCCTTTATGCATTACATTTCTGGCTAACTAACTATGTTAGATACATTTTTTATTTTGCACAGCCTATCTATTTACCCAGTTTTTATTTTTAAACTGAACTCCTTCTTTAAACCCTCCAGGCTGTAAGCCTGCCTGCACATGCACTAAGGCAGAACAATACTTACTATAATCTTGCACTCCTGTTTTCAGTGTTATTTACACAACATAATAAACAATATACACAATTTATATTTATATATACACAAACTACATTGTGCTGGAACTTGGAGGGTTCTAACTTGAGCTATGCATGTGTGGTGGCAATGAAGGGGTTAGTAAGTTGGTACAAAATTATAAGGTTCAGTTATTTAAAATTAACATCATTATATAACGTGTCTTTAATTTGTAACTAATCAGATCTTCAGTGCAAAAATTAAGGGCCCGGTGCATCCATAAGCAATGAATATAACAGATGACTTCACTAAGCATTATTTATAGATAACGTACCCCCTATTGTAAAATATAAAAATATTATAAGTTACAAAAGAGTTCCATGACCATATAAAAGCACAAGGTCATGGAACTTATGATTACAAATATTACAATTAGGGGGTACTTTATTCAATGTATAAACAATGCGTGGCTATGTCATCCATTATAATTGGTGTTTGGGGATGTAACTTGTAGGAACGCAGCAAATTTACTATTTTGGATTCGGCAGAACCCCCGAATCCTTTGTGAAAGCTTTGGCTGGATACAAACCGAATTAAAATCCTAATTCGCATATGCAAATAAGGTGTGGGAAGGGGAAAACATTTTGTACTTCCTTGTTTTGTGACAAAAAGTCACGCAATTTTCTCTCCCAGCCCTTCAGCTGGCCATAGATGCAACGATCCGAACGGATGAATCGAGGATTCGTATGATTTTTCGACCTTGAGTGCAGAGTCCCGACATTTTTCGTCCGCCGGAGATCGGTCGCTTGGTCGATTGGAGTGATTAAAAAGTTTCTGTCGGCTGCGGGTAATATCTCTGCATGTATTGCCGATTGTATGATTTTCAGAGGGAGACTCACTAGCTTTGGTCAGACATAACTTTCATACGATTGCTGTCAGGGGCAGAATATCGGCTGATCTGTTATTTCTACTTATTTGATTGGAATGGTTAGTGGCAGGTCGGGAGATGGGGAAGTCCTGGAACGATTGGATCTTTGCATCTATGGCCAGCTGTAATTTAAATATGCAAATTATGATTCAGTTCAGCCGGGCAGAAGGATTTGGCCAAATCCCAAACTGAATCCTGGATTAGGTGCATCCCTAATAACTTGTGTGACATGACTCGCTGAAACTGGTTTATTTAAAAAAAAATAACAAATCGAACCCCCATTATTGGAAGTCACGTCAGAATTGCAGGAGCTGTATATAGAGGCACTTTGCAGGTAATACAATATTGCAGTCAAGTCCTGCTATTTCTCAGTATTGGGATAAACGATGCTCTATACAAGCGTTGGAAAGTGTTCAAGCCCAGAATGATTCAGAACTGACGGGAAATGGAAAACTATTGCTGCTTGTGTGATTTCTCTCAATTCAGCCGCTCACCCCTCAGCTACATGAACAAGGAAAGGGGGACTAAAAGGACACGTCCAGGCCCATGAAGTTCTCTCGACTAAAAAGAGACAATCCTAAAGGGCTACAGGAGAGTGAGGGAGAGAGAGAGAAGTGGCAGAGCCGCGAGCATGCGCAGAGAGGTTGTTTTTCACATAAGTGAGCCGGCACACTGCAGACTGGCGTCTTTGTAAAGAGACCAGAGAGGCGAGTGCACTGACAGCTGCTGTTACTTTTTCTACCTGTTCTTCCCGATGCGCTGGACGCTGAGCGAGCACTGAGGCTCCTGCTCAATCTCTGCACGACAAATGAATGCCCCACTGCTCCGACCACATCGCCCACATTGATGTGAGATCGGAAACTTTTGTCCTCCCCCCCCCCTTCCACAGAATATTTTTTATATTCCCCTTTTGTTACAATCATGGTGCTGGGGAAGGTGAAGAGCTTGACCATAAGCTTTGACTGTCTCAATGGCAGCCACGTCCCCGTCTATTCCAGCGGGGATACCGTCTCAGGGAGAGTCAATGTGGAAGTGACGGGGGAGATTCGGGTGAAATCACTTCGGATCACTGGCCGGGGACACGCTAAAGTGCGATGGACGGAATCCAGGAATGCTGGCTCCAACACTGCCTATACCCAGAACTACACTGAGGAAGTGGACTATTTCACTCACAAACACATCCTCATTGGCCATGAGAGAGGTAAGGATATTGGGGAGCTCATTGTGGGGTGACAGGGCTGGGTGTATCACACATCTCTCATGTGCAGCCATTTATATATATATATATATAGAGCAATAAGTAGCCTTTACTCCTCTAGCTGAGGGGGATTCTGGGAGTTGTAGTTTCAAAGCATCAGCATTGTTATTGGACTTTACATGTGCAAGTTGGTATTGTGTGTGAGCTGGGGATGTATGAAGTACCATGGCTGGTGGGGGTGTGTGCGGTGCAGCAGTGTGTTGGGGAGCCCCGTGTATATGGGGGTGATGGAGCATGAAGGTGGGGGGGAGTTGGGGAGTCATTGCACGCAGGGTGGGGGTTAGTGAAGGAATCATCTTGTTTTTCTGAAGTTTCCAGCAGCCTTTGTTAGAAGCGGTTCAATCCTGTTTTCGGCTAGTGGTGTCAGTGGAGAGATGTGGGAGGGGGGAGCCTGCGCTGCTCGCACGGGATTGGACGAGGGGGAGTCAGGTGGTGAGCATGACTGAATCGCTTCCAGAGGCGCTGAATAACAGCAGCAGCGATGTACCCCTATATATATATGTGTGGCGACTCCATTGCTCGTGTCTTTATTCCTTACATATCTCTAGTCGCCACTGTCACTATACCTCGCAGCGTTCCAGGAATGGCTTGCCACGCTCAACATGGCTGCCCGGTTGGAGTGGGGGCAACATGGAGTGTATTAGAGACACAATTCCAGGGTAGTATTCCAATGAATAGTACTAGGGGTGAGACCATTGTCTAGGGGTGAGCGGGAGGTCGGTTGCTCTCGGTGGTATAGGAAAATGATTTCATGCTCTTCTGAGCAGCTGAACATTACCTGACGTCATGCTATACCCATGGCTGCGCCTTGGACTTCATGTCACTAAGGGAGCGTAGTGTTTGTTAGGAATAGGTTAAGGAGATCGAGTACTTCCAGGCTGGGCTATTGGGTGCAATGTGAGCACGGTTAAGCAGCGCACATTAAGTGACAGTACTCGGACATTATGTAGCAAAGCGCCCAGGGTATCGTTTTAACTGAGTGTGCAGCAAGATATGTTATTGAACCTCAGAAATTTACAGATTAACAGTTAAGTGTTATTCCACACAAGCTTGGTTGGTGGGGGTGGAGGAAGGAAACGAGAGCCGCGCCCAACTGGCTTTTGATTGGACGAGAGCGGTTTTGTTAGGCTGTTGCCAAGACGACGACCGCTGACTGCGATTGGCTGGCCTTGTTGCTTAGGGCGCAAGGGAACAGGTGGGGGTGAGATGGGCGTGGCTGTGACGTCACTGGCATTGATAGTGTGCTGTTACGAGAGCCGTGGGCGATGACCGAGTGACACGCTTTTGGTTTATTAGCTCAATCTTCTCAATGCATTGTGTTAGGACTGTGCGTGGAATAGGCACGTAAAGACAATGAATGAATGAGTAATGAAGTTATATACGCACTCCGCAAGATGTGCAGTTCATTAACAGCTCACCGGTCTGTGGAGAGTGGGGTTCCCTCATTTATGTTGTTTTATACAAAGAGATAGCGGGACTCGTGCTCACAGCTGGGTTTAGTATATGGAGTCAATAGGTAATACTTGCTGATCGCTATAGTCTTGGCCTCAGCGCGCATCCAGCATGGTCTCCTGTACACCCGGAAGCTGGGGGCGGGGGAAGGAGCTGGGCGGAGAGATGATGTTGGGCTGCGCTGCCTGCTCTCTGCGGCTGTGCTACGTCATGTGTATGTATATGAGGGACTGGCTGAGGATCTGCTCGCACCGGTTCAGGCCGGTCCTCTCCTGCTCGAGTCTGCTTGTGATTGACAGCTCCATACTTGTTTACCACACTGTGCGGCTGCCTCTCTCTCTCTCGCCTCATCACTTTGCAGCACATTGCTAAGCTTGCACAAAAGGGAAAAGTATACTACTGGGGAAACAGAGCAAATTCTATTCCTTCAACCAATAGCAGATCAACAACGAGTTCTACCGCAAATGTACATTTTATTAGTCATTTTTACTTGCTGGACCCCTTTGTATTGTGTGCAGGTTGCACTTGGTCTGCCTCAAGCACTTATTTTCTATTAAACATAGTTCATGCTCTAGCAATCTTCTGCCTGTATGTGTGCCTAAACTACAACTCCCACAATCCCCTGTACACACAAAGGCTGCAACAGTAGTTGGCTCTTTATCATTTTATTGTTTGAAAATATACACACACGCATAAATATATATATATAATTATAAACTCCTTTTCAAAATGTGCTAAACTGGATCCTGCCCAGGCTGCCAACCAACAGAATGTGACTCAGCTGCTTCCACACCCATGAGCAGATACAATATCTCCCAAGTGTCTGCCAAGGAGTGGGGAAGGTCAAGTTGTTTACTTCAAAAAAGGAGACCCCTCCCTGATATCTCACCTTCCCCGGTGCCGTCACTGAATTCAGGATTTCATTGTTTCCCGAGGGACTGGTTAGATGGGTTTGTTCAAGCACTTCTGTCAGCGAGGTGACTTTTTGTCTCCCCTGGCTATATGCTTCCATGCTCACATTTATACATTAGCAGCTCCCTTTGTGCAAAAAGGTTCTTTTCCATTCAATCACATTTTGCAAAAAAAATCCATCAGACCTAGGCCTTCTTCATTTAAACGGGTCATAGACTTTAAACCAGTCTACTGCTTCTTTAATATGTTGTTACATACCGTATATTTCTTTTTTAGATGATGATAATTCAGAAGAAGGACTAACCACTATTCATTCAGGAAGGCATGAATATGCATTTAGCTTTGAGCTTCCACAAATGTAAGTCATACAGCTTTGTCATCTTTCCTCCCCAGTCAATGAAAACCAATCCCTGATTCAGTGTATATCATAAGGGGCCGAATTGTTAAGAGTAATTAAAGGAGTAGTTCACAGTTAAAATAAAATTTGAGTATGGTGAAAGCTGTGAAGATCCACCCTCGGCCTAATGATCACGTATTTATAAATGCATCAATCCCCTCCCAAAGATGTACCAGTCATCCAGAGATATCCACTTTTTTCAATGAAAGAGAGGAGAGCATGATTATTTATTATTCATGCTGCTTTAAACTTTGAGTATAGTGTAGGCCATGATTTTTTTTAAAAAAAAATAGCTATTTGTTCAGCAGCTATCCTCTTTGTGAGGGTTTTGTTTACCCCTAGCAACCAGCTAGTGGTTTCAATGCTAGAGGGAAGATGGGTAGTAGAGGCCTGGATAGAAAGAGGCACAATACCAACTAACAAAAACAATACAATTGTAGCCTTAAAGTTTATTTTTCTTCAGATCAAGGCAAATACAGTTGTGGGATCCGTTCTCTGGAAACCCGTTATTTAGAAAGCTTAGAATTACAGGAAAGGCCATCTCCCATAGACTCCATTTTATCCACATAATCCAAATTTTGTAATAATAATAAAGCCATAACTTGTACTTGATCCAAACCAAGATATAATTAATCCTTAGTGAAAGCAAAATCAGCCTATTGGGCTTATTTAACGTTTCTATGATTTTCTATTAGAAATGAGGTATGAAGATCCAAATTACGGAAAGATCTGTTATCCAGAGTATTCTGCATAACAGGTCCCACACCTGCAATTAAGAACTGAAGACCAATTGAAACGTTGCTCAAAAGAGGCCATACATCACTTTCTAAACATTAACTTTATGGTGAACTACTCCTTTAGCAGTGTTAGCAATGAGGCATTTTTTGGGGTGTTTTGAAGGTGCTTAAGAATTTGCAAAGCAGAGGGAATCCTGGAAAAGTAATTCAGTTTTGCTCTAAATATTTCCATATGCCTAGAATATCCTATAGACTACACACTGAGTTTTAAAGTAAAGAACATTGTCATAGATAGACCAGTTTCACCTGTATTGGGGCTCAGCAACGTAGTGCCGAGTTTTTGACTGGTATCGGTAGAGCCAAGGAAATGGATCCAAATGAAAGCATTTAAAGCTGATTTATCTAAGAAATGTAGCTTCTCTATTTTCTTGGGCTTGGTTGGTTAAACACCTAACTGTAAGACGTTGTTTTGGCAATATCTTGATTTTGCTTTCGTCTCTTGCACAGACCACTTGCTACCTCATTTGAAGGCAGACATGGCAGTGTGCGCTACTGGGTGAAAGCCGAATTGCACAGACCCTGGCTTCTACCAGTAAAATTAAAGAAGGAATTCACAGTCTTTGAACATATAGATATCAACACTCCTTCATTACTGGTAAGAATGTCTTTAGGACTCTTATACAAAACCTAACTTAAGATATTGCTATAATATTTATAGAAAATGTACATAAAATACATTTCAACCAGCACAGAAAGTGTTAACTTGGAGGAGTCATTCTAAGTAGACTGGAAGTAAACACTCCTCCGTTGTAAATCGATAGGATACATTATCGTATTTTTTTGGAGAGTTCAATATGGCCTCCATTATATTATATTATTTTTTTTTTTGGAGAGTCGAGTGTGGCCTCCGTTACTTATGGAAAGTAGGAAGGGTATTCAAACAAAAGAAGCAAGGCACTGACGCTTTCTTAATTATTAAAGAAATTGCAAATGGAAAATAATAACTTCTAACTAACAATATTTTGCCAATAATAATTGTATTCATATGTTTTTGTGTTTTGTGTAATGTACCTGATTTTTTTTCATTTTCAGGCACCCCAAGCAGGCACAAAAGAAAAGACCCTGTGTTGCTGGTTATGTACCTCAGGTCCAATATCCTTAAGTGCCAAAATAGAAAGAAAGGGCTACACACCAGGTAGGTTTGGAAAAACCATGTGATGAATACTTTATATAAATGAAAAAAAATATATATTTTGTTGTCGCGTTACTACAGCTCTCATTATGTACTAGGGCGGTTGTTGGATGCAGTGTAGTTATGTTGGAACTTCTTAAAGAAGAACTAAAGCTTAACTATAGAAGTAGCTAGAAATGTTGTACATTATGTTTTGGGTTCTGTATCAGTCTAAGGCAACAGCCATTTAGCAGTAAATATCTGTGCCCCAGTAGCTCCCCATCTTCTTTTCTGCTGATTCACTGCACATGCTCTGTAATGCTGTCACTTACTGAGTTTAGGGACTGACTCGTAATATACAAAACACATAGGGGCAAATTTACTAAGGGTCGAAGTGAATTTTCGAAGTTAAAAACTTTGAGTTTCGAACAATTTTTTGGGTACTTTGACCTAAAATTTCGACTTTGATTCGAAGTGAAAATACTTTTGACTATTCAACCATTCGATAATCGAAGTGCTGTGCTGGCTCTTTAAAAAAAAAACTTAAATTTTGACACTTCGCCACCTTAAACCTGCCGAATTGCTATGTTAGCCTATGGGGACCTCCTTGAACATATAGCCAACATTTGGCTAAGTTTTTAGAAGTTGAAGTATAATCGTACAATTAAATCATTCGATTCAGAGTACGACCGTAGTATGTTAAAAATCCTTCGAATTCTACTGGTCGAATTTCAAGTTTTTTTCCACTTTCCAATTCGACCCTTGATAAATCTGCCCCGTAGAATATAAATGTCAAAATATAAGGCTGATTAGTAATTAGTACAGATAATTACTATATGGCAGCACAGAAACTAGTGCAACTAGTACCAGAATTTAATAATCGGCCCTGTAGCATCCGTTTATATTACAGTGCAACCTAATTTTCTGCTTAATAATTTGCAACAACCCCAAGTTTAGCTTCTCAACAGCTGCGCAGAGCCCACTGTGTCACAGACACTTTCCAAGATGGTGACCCCCTGTGACAAGTTTGAAGTCCTGGATCATTGCTGCTATTGACAAGCTGAAACTTTTTAGGCTGGTGCAATAAGTACAGTGTATAAAATATGGTATTTTTTAGCCATATTCATTAGTGCTCATTTAAACCCTCTGTACTCTGTTGCTTATGGCTTTCCATTGTTCTCATTCTTTTCAAGGTGAATCAATTCAAATCTTCGCAGAGATTGAGAATTGTTCTTCCCGCATGGTGGTACCAAAGGCAGCCCTTTATCAAACGCAGACATTTTATGCCAAAGGAAAAATGAAGGAAGTCAAGCAACTTGTTGCCAACTTGAGGGGAGAGTCCTTGTCATCAGGGAAAACAGAGACTTGGAATGGCAAGCTGCTGAAAATTCCACCAGTTTCTCCTTCTATCATTGACTGTAGCATAATCCGTGTGGAATATTCCCTTATGGTAAGTTCAGTTCACTTAAAAGAGACAGTAGATTTAGTGCAAGCTGTTTTGTATCATAAATTTTCTGTATTTGCCTACATCTAACATTGTTAATATTATTATTAACCCTTATTTATAAAGTATCAACCTGTTCCATAGCACTGTAAAATATTCAGGTATATACATCGTTCACACAGATTACATACAAACATTGACCGATACAGGCGGTAAAGAGATGCCTGTCTGAATGGTTTTCAGTAGTTGAAAGCCTTTGTGGACCTCACTCTTAAGTATGATAGATAATTTGCAACCGTTCATGGCAAAATTACATTTTCAATCCATGAACAAACCTATTTCTGAACTTGAATGTGCCTTTTTGAGAATCCTGTTTGTCATTTACTGAAGCCCTCTCTCTCTGCCTAAAAAATGCTCTTCTGTATTAGATTGTATACACAATTGACTTCTGCATTGGAGCAGACAGGAACTGAGTAATGCATGTATTGGCCTTCATGTCAGAATGTGACATGATTTTTAGGCATCTTGGGAAAGGCTGGTACAGGTATGGGATCTTTTATCCAGAATGCTCGGGGGGGTTCCGGTTAAGTGGTCTTTCCATAATTTGGATCTTCATACCTTCAGTCTACATGTAGACATTAATTAAGCCCAATAGACTGGTTTTGCTTCCAATATGGATTAGTACAAGATACTGTTTTATTATTACAGAGAAAAAGAAAATCATTTTAAAAATTTTGGATTATTTGATTATAATGGAGTCTATGGGAGAAGGCCTTTCCATAATTCGGAGCTTTCTGGATAATGAGTTTCCGGATAATGGATCCCATGCTTGTACTGTAATTCTCTGGAGAACTTTTTAATAAATAACTGGGAACTGAAAATAATCAAGATGTTATCTTTATATTGCAGGTATATGTGGATATTCCGGGGGCTATGGATTTATTCCTTAATTTACCATTGGTAATCGGCACTATTCCACTGCATCCATTTGGTAGCCGGACATCCAGCGTGAGCAGCCAGTACAGCATAAATAACTGGCTTGGTCTGACATTGCCAGAAAGACCTGAAGGTAATTTTCTTATCTTTCTTTAAAGGCTACATAATTTTTTCTATTTTAAAACTAATTTTTTAATGTGCTACACAATAGTCTTTGAAACGGCATGCTCATTTCTTAGTAAGCTGCCAACAGCAGTCTGTCCCATTGTTTAAAAGTATATTTGTTTTGTTGGTCATTTAGCATTCATAAGTTTTAAGAAGCAAGTCTATTTAGATTTATATGACCTGAACACACTTTTATTCATTTAATAATAGGGATGCACTGAATCCACTATTTGGGATTCGGCCAAATCCTTTGTGAATACTGAATCTTAATTTGCATATGCAAATTAGAGGCGGGAAAGGAAAAAATTGGAGAAGACTGGTTTATGTACTTGTTTTGAAACGAAAAGTTATGTGATTTCCCTTCCCACACCTGATTTACATATGCAGATTTGGCTCGGCCACACACACGGATTGGCCCGAATCCTGCTGAAAAAGGCCAAATCCCGAACAAATCCTGGATTCGTTGCATCCCTATTTAATAGTATATTAAATGACTTGAACTTTTGCCTTGCTTTATTATAAATGTTCACTTTTTTTTATCTCTTAGTGTTCTGATTAAAGTGTTGTCTTTGTTGCATTTCAGCGCCTCCTAGCTATGCAGATATTGTCACAGAAGAGCAAAGGCAGAATCTGATGTCTTCAAATGCTTGTGACAACTTTGAATTGGCTCTTCAAGGACCACTATTTGCATACATCCAAGAATTTCGGTTTCTTCCCCCTCCACTATATTCAGAGGTAAGCTTCATGCTCTTTGCATGCACTATACTCGAGGTTTCTAATTAGTTACGCTAAAGTAATATATACTTTTGAATTGTAAGATAATGTCATGCAGATATGGGATTTATTATCTGAATACATGTTTAGAGACAATATACAGTACTCCCATTTCCCATGACATTTAAAAAAAAAAAAAGCAAGAAATTACTACATTTTTCTGGATTTTCTTTTCTCCGTACTGATAAAACAATTCTATATATATTTCAACTGGTAATGAATTATAACAATGCATTGTAAATCTGCCCCTGGGTTCCATACTCAAACTCTGCATCTCAAGTCTGCTTTTATATCAAAGCAGTTACCATATTGGACATTACCATCACTTGCATCAGTGTAATTGTTGAAATGTCAGGGGTTAGATAATTGCCTTTTTGCCCCTAGAAAACCCACAAAAGCCTTTTTCAGTCTGCTTAAATGTCGCATGATTCATAGTCTGCGTGACTCAACGAGATTGTCCCTGGCCTTCTTGCAATAAGTATAAGCAGCTATTTGTTTGCTACTGTGAGAGAAACAATGGCACAAAATCGGAGAACAAAAAGTCAGATGTTAGAAAGACTGAGTTTATTCAAGTAAGAAGAAGAATATGTTTAACCAGAGTATTGGATAAGGTTAATACATTTTTTTGATATATGTAGTTGAAAAACAAATCAGAACTGTAATCTGTGTTAATTATACTATAATTATGTGTAGCGCAGGATCAAATTACCACACTCACAGAACTTAAAGGAATTGAAGATTTATTTAAATAAGTTATAATTATATTGCACTGAAAAACTGTTGCCTTTACTATTTGAAAGTGCCCTCACAATTCTAAAATTGTGTACCAAAGACTATAAATACTATAAATAGTTTAAAATACTTTTTACCCTTTATTAAGTTGTTGCCTAGAACCAGCAGACCCGAGGAAGGGATGTAGTTGTCTTTAAGTTTTAGTGTGCTTTCCTTCTGATTGGTCAACAATCTAGACAATTCTATAATTTCCTTTAAAGGGGTTGGTCACCCTTGAGTTAACTTTTAGTATGATGTAGAGAGTGATATTCTGCGACAATTTGCAGTTGGTTTTTGATTATTTATTTGTGTTTTTTTTTTTAGTTATTTAGCTTTTAGTTCGGTAGCTCTCCAGTTTGAAGTTTCTGCAATCTGGTTGCTAGGGTCCAAATTAACCCAGCAACCATGAATAGGAGAGGCCTGAACAGAAAGATGAGTGGTAAAAAGTAGTAATAACAATACATTTGAAGACTTACAGAGCTTTTGTTTTTTATATGGGGTCATTCTATAACATACTAAAAGTTAACTTAAAGGTGAACCAACTCTTTAAAGGGGTGGTATAATATTTATATTCTGACAATTTTGAAATTTGTCTTTTTTTTTATATTTAGTGTGTTTTCAGTTATTTAGCTTTTTGTTCTGCAGCTTTCCAGTTTGGTATTTCAGAGTTTTATTTACCCCAGCAACTTGCAATGATTTATATAACAGACTGGAATATTAAAATATGAAGGACTTCATGCAAGCATAAGTAATAAAAAGTAACCATAATTAAATTGCAGCCTCCGAGATTTGTTTTTGGGTTTTTTTTTTTTTTTGTGTCTGCAGTTTCCCTTTCATACTCTGATCTTCAAATTAGGACTCCCCAACTGTTTTGGCTAGGCAATATTTGAATACTAAAGTCTAAAATTACATTAAAAAAATCCTACATTAGTTTTAAAGTATATATTTTTTTTTTCTTGTAGGTGGATCCTAATCCAGATCAGCCCACAGAAGAGCATCCTTCCTGTCCATCTCGCTGAGGGATTTTTTTTTCCATACAGACAAGACTCTTAACTGCCTGCAAGAAGTTATGCAGTTATTTTGGAGATGCACTTTCAAAGGAAACTGCTTTTCGATTTGGCAGTGGCAGACTTAATCAGCCTTTGGTCGTGGTTACAGCACATGCTGCATTATACCGTGTGTGTGCTGTATACATACGGATGTGCTCTCACCCTCGTGTGGGCCCAGTCCAGAAGCTGCTGCATTCGTACGTGGTCAAGAGCTGAGGATGCACATACAAATAGTAACAAAATGGATCCGCTTCCTCCTTTACTTCTTTAAGATTTGCACACTCAGTACGAATTTAGAGCAGCTTGATATCACTACAGCTTTCATTCTTACCACCAGACACTCAATCCTTCAGCTTGGTTGTGTTTTGCACACCCTGAAGTGAATGAAAGCTCTGAGAAACTGAAAACTTACAAATGCACTAATTTTTTTCCCCCTTTTGAGTCATTCATTCTTTTGCCCACTTTTGAACATGCACAGTATTGTCCTCTCCGGCTGCTTTCTCAGCTTGGATTCCACAATGGATTTGTCTACAAAAACATCGAATGCCTTCACACTAATCCTTACTGCTGTATGTTGTCTTGCAGCCCACTGTAGTAGAATAGCCGCAATTTCAATGGGTCATTGAAATACAGAAAAGAGACCTAACCGACTAAATCACTCATCAAGATTGTACATCTAAATTTCATTCAAAGACTTGTTGCCTTTTTACTGTCGGGCCCCCCACTCCCCAGTAGAATTTTGTTACAGACTTCCTACAAATCACTTAAACTCAGGAGAACTCATTACTTGCCAAACCTTGGAATGCTATTTACGTTTTTATGTTGCGCTGTTGTATGTTTTATGGGTTGTAAGACTTTGTGCTGGCTGATACCACGTACAGGAAAAGATAAAAAAAATAGTTCTTTTGTTTATAGTTTACTCGTCTGAAATTCCCACTCGCTTAAAGATGAGGCTTTTACTATGCTAAATCGGGGCATTAATTCATGCGGCATTGTAGAGTAAAGACGAGTAGAACATATGCGTGGGTTCCTCTTACATATGACAGTGTTAAGCAGCGAGGTGGCTTTCCTTGTCTTGTAGGCCTAGACATCCAGTATGTGGCTTGCGGGCCAATAGAACTCCCCCTCTCATAATATGGGGTTAATTGCAAAAGATTACCCACCTGCTAAAGACTACAGCACAATGACTGCTGTAAACTACAAATGGCAGACTCACATTGGAGTTCAACAAAAAGCCACAGGCCTATATTTTATTTGTAAGAGTACTTCCATTCATAGAACAAAGCAAACAGACCCTTGTCCGTTGGCTGACTGGTGAGATTAGCATGTAACAGGGAAACTGTAAAGAACCCAGCGTAATACCCAGCAGCAGCTATTCTGTGTGAATCAGACCGCCAATGTCCAACCCAAGACCTTCTAACTTCCTAATATGTCCTAGCATAAAGCTGATGAAATTTAGGAGGAAGAACTGTTCTAGATGCACAAACAAAGAACCTTAATACATGTTGGGCAGGCCATATAGTTCCCTCCTTTAATACAACCCTTCCCATTGTTGCTGATAACTTTAAGTATAACGCTGCTTGTTTTTGTGCAAGTCTCCTGTACAACAATGACCCATCTTTCCTTTTCCAATGCCCTCGTTCTCCTGGCTGTTCGATTGAAATCTCTTATTTCAAGAGCTCTTGACGTAAATCCGAAAAAAAAAAAAGAAAAATTACGCTTTTTTTGTAAGTGTCCTTTTTTTAAGCTAATTTAGTAAATAATTCCACAGTGAAAGCTTCCAGAGAGAAGACATGTAAGGATTTAATTAGTCACGTTTTAAGTGATTCAGAAGATATTTGCCCCCCCCAAATTATTGTTGGTTTATGAGGAAATAAGAACAGTTTGACTTCTGTACTGTGTATTTCTGTTTTTTCTTCAATGTTTTGTTGGTAAGCCGTTGTACTTGGCATTTCCTTCTTAAAGCAAAGCCCAGATTCAATTTCCTAAGGGAAAATAGACTTTTATACTGTTGTTTCTAAATTGGGCTTATATTTGTTTTTAGCAAAATTAAGGGCAACACTTGTTGCAAGCTCTGAATCCTTTTACTCCGGGTATGTGCATTTATACAAGAGGGGCAGCTGCTATACTGCCAACCTCAGCTGAGGCATTTCCCCCACGTAGCAGTGGAAACAGAATCCATTTATTTGTGACTTTTGTTGGTGATCAGTAATAATGGGTAATTACTCATCCAAAGCAAACATCAAGGCATTCCTCACTGGTAGAACCTATACAGAGGAGGAATGTTCATGCATATAATGCTTTTTACCCTGATGTTATTTCAGGGGAAACTAAAAGCAAAATAAGCCCTACTTAGAAATAATATATATATATTTTTTTCCTTTAAGAGTACTGGGAACAATTCATTTTTGTCTATGAGGAAATAGGCTGGGGTTATAGATGAAGAAGGAAAGGGTTCACCAATAAATCCGAATAGCCACTGCAAATATTTGTGACATTTAGCATTATTAAAGCCACTGGCGCTGTATTGCATGGAAATGTGGTTATATAAATATGCTAACAATTCTGTGAAGTTTGTGAAAGTATTTTGCTTTTTTTTTTTTTTTTTTATATATATATATATAGAGGCATTACTTTTTTTTTTTTTTTAATACTGATCAGTTTCTTTTATAAACCAGAAGTTGACAAAATTCGTCCAGTATTGGAGATGGCTTCCTGATTATAAATCAGGAACATGCGGAGTGAAATCCAAATGATAGAGAAACAAAGTGCAATATTAAATGTATGTATGCTTATAGATCGGAATCTATGGTTATTTGTACATTTATTTTTTTTTGTTTTGGTGCTGAATTATTGTAGGCTCCAGTTTAAAACAAACTTTATGTGGAAAATGTTATGTTTTCCTTTTTTTTTCTTTTTGCTCTTCCTTGTTTAAAATAAAAAAGATCATTTTTATAGTTGAGACTCTCGTGTGGTTTGTGGTAAGGAAACAAAAAAACCTCCTACGCAAGCTCATATGTGTGGGAGGATTAAAAGGGAGCATCTCTAAAAGATCCATTAGGAGTATCAAGTCTGTATAAAGCACCTAACCTATTCAAAAGCACTGCACAATAGAAATACAAATACAGACAAGAGGGACCTGCTCATTAGAGCTTGCAGTCTAATCACTGGTCCTGGCAACACTTACCACTGCTGCTACTTAAAGGGGACCTGTCGCCCGAAAATAATATTCCAAATGCTATTTTAATTTAGTCAAGTAAAATAAACCTTAATTACACCATTTAAATTATTTGAATCTTGTTTCCTTCAGTCTGGGAATTCATAATTATAGCAAGCAGGCAGGAGCCATTTTGTGGACACTGTTATTAAGGCAAGTCTTGTATCATCTCAGAATCTTGTTTGTGCACCAAGATTTTACAACCGCTATGAATGCTTTAATAATAATAAAAAAAAAAGTTTGGATTTTAATTTGAAAATAACTTTTATTATACAGCTTTATGTTAGACAGGTCCACTTTAAAGGGTTAAAGAATTGTATAGTCACACATTTTGAGATTATTTTAATTCGTAATTATCATATCTTACTTGCCTTAAGTAGTTGATCGCAATATGATTTTATAACTTAAAGTACCCTATTGCTGCTAGAATATTTTATCTGCAGAAACTGGATAGACACTAGAGTGATGTGCGAAGCTTGCTGGACCCACAGGTAAACCCTGGGCCAGGCAGGTTCGGACTTTCTTCTACATGATGTCCTTCAGCTGCCATTTTCTGCCTCGTTTCCACCTCTGTGTGAGACTTTTTATATTCTCATGGGCCCGCCCCTGCTGTCGGGCGTGTGTATATAGAGGGCAGTGCGCAGGTTTGGGACCAGGTAGTGCCCGGTCGGGTGTGGGTCGAATTTTAGTCGACCCACGTATCACTAATAGGCATATGCAATATTTACAGGGGCAGTACACCACCCTTATTCAACTAGAGCTCAATGAATAGGACATGTAGGGGCAGATTTGTGAAATTAGAGCTCACTGCAGAAAAACTCACCCACTTTCTATTCTTATAGCAGTATTTTTATCAAAAGGCGAACATGCTTTTTGTATATTAATCTTTATAGCTTGTGCTAAACAAGGCAAATTGAAGCAGGTTTCAATGCCCACCTTCCTGGTTCTAACAAGCAAATGGGGATGAAGGAAAAGGTAGTTATTCGGGTAATCAGTGCATCAGGATCTGGGCTGGCAGGGCCCACAAGAGCCGGAGGCCCACCCGGTTTTTCTCCGGTGTCCCACCAGCCCAGTCCGATCCTGATACAGGTATGGGACTTGTTATCAAGAATGCTCAGGACCTGGGATTTCTGTAATTTGGCTCTTCATACCTTAAAGGAATAGTTCAGTGTGAAAATAAAAACTGTGTAAATAGATAGTCTGTGCAAAATAAAAAATGTTTCTAATATAGTTAGTTAGCCAAAAATGTAATATATAAAGACTGGAGTGACTGGATGTCTAATAAAACAGCCAGAATCCAACTTCCTGCTTTTCAGCTCTATAACTCTGAGTTAGTCAGCGACTTGAAGGGGGGCCACATGGTACATTTCTGTTCAGTGAGTTTGTAATTGATCCTCAGCCTTCAGCTCAGATTCAAAAGCAACAGAAATGAACCATGTGGCCCCCCCTCAAGTCTCTGATTGGTTACTGCCTGGTAACCAGGGTAACCAGTCAGTGTAAACCAAGAGAGCTGAAAAGCAAGAAGTAGTGTCTGACTGACTTGTTATATATCAAATCACTCCAGCCTTTATATATTACATTTTTGGCTAACTAACTATATTAGAAACATGTTTTATTTTGCACAGCCTATCTATTTACCCAGTTTTTATTTTTACACTGAACAATTCCTTTAAGGGTTCAAGCACACAGGCAGATTCGGGGAGAAGTAGTCGCCTGGCGACTGGCCTCTTCTGCTGGACAACAATCTCCCCGAACTGCCTTCCGCCTGCTATAATGAGAAAACGCCAGCGCCAATGCACTTGTGGTGCTTCGATTTCAGAAGTCGCCCGAAGTTTCCTCGTGAGTTAACTTCAGGCGACTTTGGAAATCAAAGCCCCGCAAGTGCATTGGTGTTTTCTCATTATAGCAGGGGGAAGGCAGTTTGGGGAGATTATCAACCCGCAGAAGAGGCGATTAGTTGCCAGGCGACTAAATCTCCCCTAATCTGCCCATGTACTTGAACCCTTAAGGTATCCAAATTATTAAAAAATATTTCTTTTTTCGTTAAAATAAGGAAACCGTTCCTTGTACTTGATCCAAACTAAGATATAATTCATCCGCAGTGGAAGCAAAACCAACCTATTGGGTTTATTTAATGTTTACATTATTTTCTAGTAGACTTAAGGTATGAAGATCCAAATTATGAAAAGATCCGTTCTCTGGAAAACCCCAGGTCCCAAGAATTCTGGATAACAGGTCCCATACTTGTATTTGGATTATTTGGCTAAAATGGTGTCTATGGGAGAAGGCTTTCCCGTAATTCTGAGCTTTCTGGAAACGGGTTTCTGGATAACGGATCCCATACCTGTACAGGAAATATGATATAAAAGAAAATACTCAAATGATAACACAGTGAGGGGGATGTTTTAAATAAAAGAATCGGCAGAATACATCCGCAGCATATGTTTCCATACATATACTGAATACAAATGTGACCATGCAGGGAAGGAATTGTATCTTCCTTAGAAAGCCGGGGGAGAGGGTGGTTAGCAAATTTCTCCAAATCATTGGTAGTTTGCTGCATTTGTTAATGAAATAGTAAGAACTTTCAGGGATTTTGGGAGGAGGAAAATGGAGACTTCTGTAGTGTGAAATAGCAAGAGCTCTGTTTCGTTCCATGAGTCATTGTCCTTCCTCCACCAGCGCCAGCAGCCCGAAATGCTAAAAACAGCTGTTTGAAGTTATAATCACAACAAGACATGAGCTGCTGAACTGCCACTAGCTCCTTCCCCATTTTCCCAATGGCCGTGAAAGATTTTTCAAAAAGTAACAAAACGGAGATTTGCTTGTGCAACACACTTCATTTTTCACTTTTCTGTATTAACTGAACAGTATATTGGATAGCTGAATTTTGACGCCGACGAGCAATCGACGGTCGGAACTGTCGCTTGTGCCAAAAAAACGCAGACGAAAAGCTGAACTTTAACTCAAAAGTCAGCTATGTCAACTGCGCATGCGTCTGCCCCGGGAAGTTTGAAGAAATAAGAAGCCGGAAGAGGATCAATCGGTGGTGCTCACTGATAGGAGCACCGGCCCAGGGTTTCAGATAAGTAAATACAATCACTTGGGGTGCCTAACATTTGGCACCCCCAAGTGCAAGATGACTTTCCTTCTCCTTTAAATACATAAGATATTTTTATTTTTCTGTTGTCATTAGCTGCTTAAAGGAAAACTGTACCCCCCCCAAAATTCCTTTGCTAAATGGGTTATTTACCTTTAAAGAGATACTGTCATAGGAAAACGCATCAGTTAATAGTACTACTCCAGCAGACTTCTGCACTGAAATCCAATTCTCAAAAGGGCAAAACAGATTTTTTTATATTTAATTTTGAAATTTGACATAGGGCTAGACATATTGTCAGTATCCCAGCTGCCCCAGTCATGTGACTTGTGCCTGCACTTTAGAATGGAACTACTTTCTGGCAGGCTGTTATTTCTCCTACTTAATGTAACTGAATCAGTCTCAGTGGGACTTGGCTTTTACTATTAAGTGCTGTTCTTAGATCTACCAGGGAGCTGTTATCTTGCGTTAGGGAGCTTCTATCTTACTTTCTGCTGGGGGGGGGTGGGAATGGAGGGGCTGATATCACTCCAACTTGCAGTACAGCTGTAAAGAGTGACTAAAGTTTATCAGAGCACAAGTCACGTGACTGGAGGCAGCTGGGAAACTGACAATATATCTAGCCCATGTCAGATTTCGAAATTGAATATAAAAAAATATATTTGCTCTTTTGAAAGATGGATTTCAGTGCAGAATTCTGCTGGAGCAGCACTATTAACTGACGAATTTTGAAAAAAACATGTTTTCCCATGACAGTATCCCTTTAAAGTAACTTTTACAATCACATAGAGAGTGCTATTCTGAAACAATTCGCAACCGGTTTTCATTTCTTATAAGAATATGAATAAAGGAGGGCCTAAATAAGAACATAAGTCATAAAAAGTAACAACACCAATAAAATTGTAGCCTCACCGAGCAATCGTTTTTTTGGCTGCTGGGGTCAGTGACCCCCATTTGAAAGCTGGAAAGAGTCAGAAGAGGAAGACAAATAATTAAAAAAATTAAAAATAAACAAATAATGAATATCAATTGACAACCTGCTAAAAACAGGCCATTCTATAACATACTGAAAGTTAACCTGAAGGCGAACCACCCCTTTAACCTTTAGCCCCCCTGCACAAGGTTCCCAGTCCACTGTACAAATGAATCAGTATCTGCAAGTAAAGGTTGGCAGGGTTTATGGCCACAGCAGCCATGTCAGGCCCACTGTCTGTCTCTTTGGCAATGATAAATGAGCAAGAGCATGGACAGAGGAAGAGAGCTGATAGCACTGACATAAAGCCAGGACTATTAGAAAGCATGAAGTATTTTCCCAGGATAGATTTTATTTGTGTCAAAACTGATCATACACGGCCTGATATTAACTGCCAAATTGTTGGTCTGAACAGGATTTCTTAGTATTTTAATGACTCTGTATACAACATTCCCACTGACCATCACACTGCACAGGACAACTTTTTTCAATATAAAAATAAAAACTGGGTAAATAGGCTGTGCAAAATAAAAAATGTTTCTAATATTGTTAGAAGGAAGTTTTGACCCTGACAGCCATTCCAAAAACCAGGCTGTACAGGTCAAAACGAGACAGGTGGAAACAGATTTCTGACGCCGGCGATAATTCAACGCATTTTGGAAATTTTTTGCCAGTTTTGCAAATTTTGCAGAGAAGCAAAACGGGATGAATTCGCCCATCACTAATTGTTACATTATCAGGTTTGGATGTTGTATACGAGTGTGCTGTATATAAATGTGCTTGCTTGCTATCTTGATGCACATATAGATATTCCTGGAGTAATGAGCAGTCATGTTGGCTCCTGTCATGCAGATCGACAGCCCCTATGGAACACAGAATACAAGGCTTTATAGAAGCAAATAGATTTCAATTGAATGTAACAATGTGTGGATAATAAACCCTCTAGTGTCAATGACAAGGTCAAGTTCAGCTGGGGCGACAGCCCACTTACGAGCAGGTTTTAATCTGAAAAAGTCTTAGTCTGGAAAGGAGAGAGTGTGGAAATTTGGAGTCACAGCTGGAGCGTTCTAATCCTGCGATGGCTGCAATATGCATTTATACACGTATCCCGAGCCATGACTCAGCTGTAACTAACAGTGGATTTCCCCATGTGTCAGCTCAGCTGCTGCTCAGACCCTATCCTTGAAACCCAAAAATAACACATGTAGCACTGGCGTTTCCTATTAAACACAGTCCAAACCAGTTCAGGCCAGTGGCATATAAAAACTCAATTATCAGTCATTCCTTTCTGCCACTTTTATCTCAGGGCGTTCATTTTTTTTCTTTCCTTGAAAACTAGAATACAATAGGCTCATGCTGAGAATAAAAGTGTGAACGGCCTAGGAGCATATTCTCTCTTATCATCATCATGTTTTACATGCATTATATTAATGTATCCTTTCATCCTGGCATCTGTCGCAAGGTTATCAGTGGCATCAGGCTGATGGGAGACCTTAGCGCCACGTTATACCAGCAGTGACGCACTTGAAGCTTGAGCTTGGCACAGACTGATAGTCCTTTGTGACATTTTAAAGGAGAACATTTTCTACTGGCGCTTGCAATGTGCTTTTCCCCTTGATGCTGGCTTCTGATTAAAAGTCATTTTAGTTGATACAGTGCTAATCCGCCTTGTGCTCATAGTCTTGTGCTTTCTTGGTGTAAATTATTGCTTAGGCCGTAACTATCAACAACGTCCTGACAGATTTCATGCAATATAATAAATATCCGAGCAGCTTTTGGAGCCAGAATTATTAGAGGGAATTATCAGAATGAGAGGGGTAGAATGATTTGAGTGTCTGAGAAGTAATGTGTGTATGGATTGGATAGAATAGTAAACACTGTGTCAGATAGAACAGTGAATTTGCACAACTGTTACAATTTTGCAACATTAGTTGATCAATTTCTCAGCAGCATCTCTGGAGTATTAGCAACTATTGTATCAATTATAAAAGCTGCCTGTAATGAAACCCAGAGAGTCTGCTCAGCAAGGACAAAGATAAGAAATGGATCAACTAAATGTATCAATTTAGAACAGTTTACAGGGTCGGCGACCCCCGTTTCCCAGAGCTGCTTTAGAAGGTGAAAAAATAAAATTTATACTTCAATATAAGAAAAACGGTGACACATAGAAAATAGAAAGTAATTGGAAAAATTTGTTATTTCTGATGATCTATCTGAACAGAACTAGTTGTTTGAAGGTGAACAACCATTTTAAAATAATCTCCATTTCAGAACAGAGATGAATTTTAGCAATAATATATATATTATATATATTCAGCAATAATGTTAAAGGCTAGGGACATACAAAGCTAAGCCATAGAATAACAATTTGGAGGACTGCACAACCTTATGTTATTATTAGTATAGACAAGCATATGTTCTCCAAATCCACCTCCTATAGTCTCATGTCAGCACATCCATTGTTCATTCAAGAAAAAGATTTCCTGAGGGCCGTAGATGCTGGTTTAGCTAATGTGGGAGTGTGTAATGAAACGTTAACCACTAATATAAAACTTGCCTTTATTACTATATGACTGCTGCATACAATGGCTTTCACACTGTCAGAAAGACAGCATTCACAGTTACACCTACCTGAATAGAATATTTCTATATGTTATATGGATATCATATATATAGTATATGAAACATTTTTTTTAAATAATATATATTATAAAGAGTCAGAGAGCATGCAGTGCAGGGCTGTGTAGGTATCCAGGAATTAGCCATTAGCCCGAGTGGTTCGCAAATTCTTGAATTTACAAGTAAAAAAATGAGGGTTTCGCATGTTATTTTGGTTTTGTTTGCTATGAACCTAAAATGTTTATGAAATTGCCATATGGCTACATTCTCAGTGTAGCCTGTATAGGAATACTGCAAGTCAAAGCCCACAGCTGATATCCAGCCAATGCCGCCCCAGCTAAATAATCAGTGCTATCTGATGAGCAAACGTTTTGGTTTCACAGGGGATAAACTTTAGCTCACATCACATTTCCATGTAGTCATCATGAAACCCTGCAAGGACAAACTCCAGATGACATTGAAAATATTTTGCGTGAGATTTTCATGAAATGGCAGTATACAACATTGCTGGCAGTATACAAAATGTTGTTGTTAAAGAGAAACTGACACCAGGAATTAAACTATTTTCGACATCTATCATAATATTGCCTTTGAAAAGCTACTTATAACTTTTCCATAAAGTATTTGCACAAAGCTTTTACATTACCTGTCTGATGCCCCATGTTCCTGTATGAGGGGGCTGCCATATTTGTGCAGCAGGAGTCCGTTAGCATTAGAAACTTTAACTGGCAGGCTGAGATGGGACAGTCAGGTTGGCAAAACAGTCAGGTTTAGGAACTTCAACTAACAATTACTTAGATAAACAAACCTCTCAGTAAAAAACGATCAACATGACCTATAGGTAACTTTTAATGTACATTCGTATTTTTAAAAGTAGTTTTTCAGTGTCATTATCACTTTAAGCATTTAATTTTGCTATTTCCCCATCTATACTGTTGGCCACTTGCTGGTGACAGGGATTGGCCAGACAGGAGGGGTCATTTATGACCATCGGGGCAATATGCAATTTTGGATGTTTTTTTTACCCACAATGCAGCATTTTCTGCTGCAGTATACGTTTTTTCCCACGTACTCATTACAATTAAACAGGAAGGTTTTAAGATATTATGGTTATTGGGAAAGTTCAGCAACTACTGCTGGTCACTGCCAAACCACATTTTAACCTCAAGCATTTTATTCATTAATCTGTGGGTTCATGATTCTTGCTCCTTTACCACTGTGCCTTGGCTAATTATTAGTAGTATTGTTATTATCACGTATTTATAAAGCTTTGACATATTCTGCAACCCTGTAAAATAAATGGGTGTTTACAACATGCATCAAAAGAAAAAAACTGATAACCAATACAAGAGGTAAAGAGAGTCCTGGCCAAAAGAGATTGCAATCTAAAAAGAGAAGGGGAATGAGACACAAGGTGTGCGCTCATGTTTTTATTTCTTATGGGAGCCATTTTATTGGCCACACTGTTATGTTACGAACTTACAGCACATGGTATCATGCAGAGACATTGGCTGCAATTCTGTTGTTTAGTGGATTTATGAAAAGTCTTTGCCAATTACAAACCATGTTTATACACAATCCCACTGGGTGTCACACAGCACTGACTTGGCTGAGATGCTTGAAAAGCACTAACATATTCTGGGAGCATGAGATGTGACAATAAGGGGGTTATTAATCAAAGTCAGAATTTATCTCAATATTTTCTGCTAAGAACTCCATTTAAATCCTCTGGGTCTTTGTGCTTATTATTACATTTTCCGGAAAAAAATTTGGCGGGAAAAAAAATCAGATTGTCACGATATTTTTCAGATTTTTCATCCGATTATCAAGATTTTTTCGGATTTTTCACCCGAAAACTCAGATTCTTGCCCAAAAACTTTGGGGTATTGCAGAAAACCCAGCGCACATCAAAAAATCATTGGGACTTCCATTGACTTATATGCAACCATTGACTTATATGCAACCATTGACTTATATGCAATCTGGACCTTGAGGTCTGAGATGCCGGATTTTCTGATTTGGACTTTTCCATCCTCGAGGTTTAATATTTTAATGAATTTTTAAATGTCCGATTTTCTAAAAAAGATCTAAAATTTTTCGTGATTTTTGCATTCGGAGTTTTTGCCACTTTCTTACCTGCGGCGAGGAAGGGCGACTCAAGTTGGCAAAGAGTGGGCAGAGTGGGGGTGGCACGCCGAAACGCAAAGTGCGCTGGGCCCCTCTGAAGATTTTTTTGCAGGGGGGCCCGGCACACTCTAGTTATACCACTGGTTACATGTGACTGTAACACGCAAGGCAGGGCCTTCACTATGTGGAATATATGAAGGAGACGTGTAGTTGAGCTACAACTCACATAGGTTAGTACGTTTAAAAATAAAAATAAGGACGCCATAAGGTTCTTGCAGCAAACAAACTGTTTAAGGTATACCTCTAGGTTGTAATGCCACATACAATGAAATGGATCAGGGAGAAGACTGTGGGGCAAATTTACTAAAGGGCAAGTGGCTAACGCTGGTGAAAATTTGCCAGCGTGACGTCATTTCGTAATTTCGCTAGCAAATGAGATAGACTCTGGCACAACTTCACACTCTAACGCCAGGCGAATTTTTGCTCTGGCGAAAGAGCGTTACTACGCAAATTCACTAAGTTTTTGATTTTACTGAACGTTACCTCTATCGCCAGACTTGCCTTCACAACCTCAGACCAGGCAAAGTGCAATAGAGTAGATAGGACTTGGTCCAAAAAAAGTAAAAAATGTTTCTAAGTCCCAAAAAATTTTTTTTTGGGGTACCCTCCTTCCCCCTACATTCGATAACATATGGCACATAAACTATACACTGGGCACATGTGTAGGGCAATATAACAACTCTATTTTATTTTATTAAGGTTCCCTGGGCTTGTGTAATGTAATGTATTTGCTGCAGCATAGACGGCCAGTGTACTTAAACTTCACCCCGTACGCAAATTAGCCAACGCTAGCGCAACTTCGAACTGCTGATCGAATTTTTGCTAGCCCAACTTCGCAAGTGCTCGGTACCCTGTGTGCAACTTCGGATCTTCGTGAATTAGCGTTGCTGTTCACTAGAGGTAAAGGTCCCTCTAGGGCTGCACAGCTTTACTGGGCCATGTTGATCCCAGTCTCATTGGAACAGATGCAGCTGGGTCAGCAACGAAGGCCAAAGAGAAAGATCCAGCCATAAGCAAACACTATGGGGCATATTTATTATGCTGTGCAAAAGGAAATTTATGAAAAAATGGTGTGTCAATGTGTGCTTTATTTTATGCTATATGAATGCCAGATTTGCTGCTGTTATTTTACATTGCTTCTGGTGGTCAGAAAATAACATGTAAAAAATGTATGGCATTTTTTTTTACACGGCGGAGCCTGGTGATGTGTGGTGAATTATCCCACTGTTTTTTTACACAACATCATAGATCTGCCTCTATGGGTCTATTTAATTAGCTGAAACTAAATTTGCAGAAAAAAACTGTTTAAAAAGCTATGTAAAAATAAATGGAGAATTTATCAAGGTGTGATTTATTTTATGCTATACAAACAGCAGATTTGCCGCTGTTATTTTACACTGGCTTTGTAAATAAGTTCCAGCGGGAGTTGCTGAAAAAAAAAGTATGTAAAAAATTACTCCATTTTTTTACACAACTATGCCTGGCAATGTGTGGCCAAATATTCTGCCATTTTTTACACCGCATAATAAATCTGCCCCTATGTTAAAGGGTGGCAGGAAGTGGTCATAAGGCTATGGGCCAATAGTACAAATATGTAAATTAGGTAACTAGATACATGGACATCTGCCCAGCTCTTGGGAAATAAGGAAGTGTTGAGATTCAAAGCCATAGGTACTTACAAAACCTATGGGTACACATTTTTTGGACTAAGCTGCTTTCTTAGTCTTCAACCAGACTATTAGGGCTATGGCACAAAGAGCATTTTGCCTGTGGAAATGTTGAACCTTGTGGCTCTTGCAGAGGTTATTTAATACTTAAAATATTATATTTTGATGCAGTCTGTGCATACTAAAATAAATTGGGGCCTGTGCATACATAGCCATGCAGACAAGCAAATAAGTAATTGGCAGGAAATGCAGGGTGCAACAGGATCACATGGTAGGCATTCTGTCGGGTGCTCCTTGGACCGGCACTAAGTAAGGCGCTAAGGGGCATTCTCTTGTGCACCTTAGTGCTTTAGCACTTGCATACTCTGAAAAAGTAAATGAACCTCATGGATTCTCCTTAGCCAAATAAAAATGTGTTATAGAATTGTATGAGGAGACTAATGTTGCCCTGGTTGTTAAAGGAAAATTATACCCCCGTGACCATGTAGGTCTCTATAAAAATATATTGCATAAAACAGCTCATATGTAAAACCCTGCTTCACGTAAATAAACCATTTTCATAATAATATACTTTTTTAGTCGTATGTGCCATTGGGTAAACATAAAGAGAAAATTGGCATTTAAAAAAATAAGGAGATCGTATGATTCACGGTGCACACAAACATACCAAACAAACCATACATGTTAGGTCACATGAGCCAATTAACAGACAGAATTCTGTCTATTGCTTCCCACACTTCATCCTGTTACAGTTAGAGCTGTAGTATTTCTGGTCAGCTGATTTCTGAGGCAGCACACAGACCATCACGCAATGGTGGCTCAAGGCAAGAGATGTAAAAGGACAATATTTACTTATTATATATAGATATACCAGTTTGATAAGATTCTTTAATATGCCTCTCACTTTGATATAAACTATATATCTGCTTAAAGGGGTGGTTCACCTTTAAAGGGATCCTGTCATCGGAAAACATGTTTTTTCAAAACGCATCAGTTATTAGTGCCACTCCAGCAGAATTCTGCACTGAAATCCATTTCTCAAAAGAGCAAACAGATTTTTTTATATTCAATTTTGAAATCTGACATGCGGCTAGACATTTTGTCAATTTCCCAGCTGCCCCCGGTCATGTGACTTGTGCCTGCACTTTAGGAGAGAAATGCTTTCTGGCAGGCTGCTATTTTCCCTTCTCAAAGTAACTGAATGTGTCTCAGTGGGACATGGGTTTTTACTATTCAGTGTTGTTCTTAGATCTACCAGGCAGCTGTTATCTTGTGTCAGGGAGCTGCTATCTGGTTACCTTCCCATTGTTCTTTTGTTTGGCTGCTGGGGGGGAAAAGGGAGGGGGGTGAAATCACTCCAACTCTCAGTACAGCAGTAAAGAGTGATTGAAGTTTATCAGAGCACAAGTCACATGATTTGGAGCAGCTGGGAAATTGACAATATGTCTAGCCCCATGTCAGATTTCAAAATTGCATATAAAAAATCTGTTTGCTCTTTTGAGAAATTAACTGATTAATTTTGAATTATTTTTTTTTTCCCATGACAGTATCCCTTTAAAGGGCATGTAAAGTCTAAAATAGAATAAGGCTAGAAATGTTGTATTTTGTATACTAAATATAAACTTGAACTTACTGCACCACAAGCCTAATCAAACAAATGATTTATGCTTTCAAAGTTGGCTACAGGGGGTCACCATCTTGTAACTTTGTTAAACATCTTTGCAAGACTAAGACTGTGCACATGCTCAGTGTGGTCTGGGCTGCTTAGGGATCATCATAAACAAAGCTGCTTGAGTTCTGCATGGCTGGTAAAAACGGTACACATTTTTTAATTAAAGTATATCGAGGATAGGTTTCTTTTTCATTAAGGAAAGTAAAAATGGGATTTTATTTTTTTGCCTTTACATGCCCTTTAAGTTTACTTTTAGTATGTTGTAGAATGGCCAATGCTAAGTAACTCTTCAATTGCTTTTCATAATTTATTTGTTATAGTTTTTTTTAAAATATTTGCCTTCTTCTTTTGATTCTTTCCAGCTTTTAAATGGGGGCAGTCACTGACCCCATCGAAAACAAATGCTCTGTAAAGTAACACATTTATTGTTATTGCTACTTTTTTATACTCATCTTTCTATTCAGGCTCCTCTCCTATTCATATCCCAGTCTCTTGTTCGAATCAGTGCATGGTTGCTAGGTTAATTTGGACCCTAGCAACCACATGGCTGAGATTGGAAACTGGAGAGCTGCTGAATAAAAAGCTTAATAAGTCAACAACTACAAATAATAAAAAATCAAAACCAATTGCAAATTGTTTTAGAATATCACTCTCTACATCATACTAAAATGTAACTGAAAGGTGAACAACCCCTTTAAGTATTCATTTTGGGGGCATAGTTTCCTTTAAAAACGTATAAAAGATTATAATAGATTATCTGTGCATACTGGCACAACTCAGGATCCGTGCAGTTTACATACCTAGAGGATGAAACCACTTCCAACAAAGTTTTGCATAAAATCAATTTTTAAATAAATGAAAGGACTTTCTTTGTTTGATGTGACCCTTTACTAATGAATACAGAGCCCCTATATTCAAAAGCACAGTTGAACCATCAAACCAGGACATAGGCACAGTGGTGCTTCTAATGTTCTCTGTTTCCAGTACTTTTCTATAAAATCAATGGCGCCTTTGTTTTAATTTTATTTGTGAGCTAGGATGATATCATTAATGGGTTATTAGATTGCATTGTTTCTTTGGGAGCACATAACCAACAGCACCTGAATAGGCTCAGTGCACATGTACAGTATGTAGCCTTATTACAAAACAAAGTGTAGCTGCCATCTGATGTACTTCAATTAGGTTCAAAGTGTTTCCCAAGGGATCAGTTCTTTGTTCACTTTAACAATAACCAAAAATAAAATAAACCATTCGGAATCAGCTGCCAGCTTTGCTTAAATATTTCTATAATTAGGAGTATTAGAGTTATAAAGATAGAGCTCCTGGCAGCTGTTGTTGATCTTCAACTCCTACATTCCATACACGGAATATCTAACAATAGTTACACAGTATACTATGTCTTTTGTACTTTTATGTGTATTCTTGCACCCATACTGGGAGCCCAAAGCACAAGTCTTTTCTGTCATATATGTCCTACATGTCTGTGTTGGCTTCCTCCAGATACTTTCATTGGCTCCTGGTAAATCTGATCCTATTGTGTGTAAATTGCTTAAATGTAATGGGGTTTTAGATTGTAAACTCCAGTAGGACAAGGAATGATGTATAATCTCTGGAAAAAGTGCTATATAAATGTGTCAGGGTGTGATAATACCTGGGATGTGGTGGGAACGCCTGCAGCCGTCTTCATAGTTGAAATTTTCTTTCGGACACGCGTTTCGGGTGCATTTGTTTTCTTTTTGGCACACATCCTACTTCCTATTGCCCAACATACAGTAGGTCTATTGTCAGTTCCTGGGTGTGCTAATTGTCTGGTTTTCTTTTTCTTGACCCGTGCCTGTCCCTGACCTCTGCTGAATCACTGCCTGTACTGACCTTTGCCTGTTACTGACTATTCTTCCAGATCCTGGAGTGTGCTGATTGATTGGTTTTGACCCCGGCCTGTTCTATGACTGGGCTTAGCTCTAACCCTGTCCTTCCTGCCAAAAATTAAAGGAGAATTCAGTCCTAAACTTAAAAAACCCCTACCCCCTACCCTACATAGACCCCCCCTCCCTCCTCCCCCAGCCTAAGTGTTACCCAGGCAAATGCCCCTAACATTTTAATTACCCCTCGGTGCAGATTCAGGCATCAGAGTTCACAGGCGACATCTTCTTCTCTTTGGAATGAGACCACTAAGTAAAATGTTAGGGGCATTTCCCAGGGTTGCACTTAGGCTGGAGGGGAGGAGGGTCTATGTAGGGTAGGGTTTTTTTAAGTTTAGGGTTAAATTCTCCTTTAAGGTCCCCTTGTCTGCCCAGAACTCTCGCCTTGGTTTTCTCACTTTAAGACCTGGCGACATCTTAGTAGCAGAGGGCTCCTCTCGAGGCGAAAGGCGACTGTTATAGGCAGAAGCGTGAGCCGTGACCGGAAACTTGCCGTCTGTTCTGGGTTTTGGGAAACCATACATGACACAGAGCTATTTAAATAACAGGTAGTAATAATTCTCTTAAACTAGACCTGATAATCGATTAAGTGTGTATTTCAACTGGAATTAAAATAAGGATAAACTTAAACACTTCTGAGCATCTTTGCAATTAACTTTGATGTTTTGATGCATTTTCTACCAATTTTGACAGTTTTCCACCTTTAAGTAAACTTTTAGTATGATGTAGAGAGTGATATTCTGAGACCATTGGTTTTCATTTTTTATTATCTTGTTTTTTTGAGAGTTATTTAGCTTTTAATTCAGCAGCTCTCCTGTTTGCAATTTCAGCAAGGATGAGAGGATGATGTTAGGGTTCATTCAGCATGGACTGTAGTGGGATATTCTGCCTCCAGCAAAAGACTGATGGACCATAGACACATCTCCTTTGTTACCTTGACATTTACATTCTGTTGGTTTAAAAAATAGATTCACATTCAAATAATGTGATTTTCATTATTTTCATGTTCTGGTTATCTGTACAGTTCTGTGTGATCCATTGGTTTATAAGATCTTACCTGTGTGGACTTACAACAATTCTATTTTGGGATTTAGATCCCTTTTAATGTGTATCAGCTTTAAATAAATGAAATCAAATCCTCTGTCTGGCACCTGTTTTCCAAAAGAACCCAACTTGTTCATCTTGTCTTCTTACAGATATCTTCTAAGCACACTAGAACATTAAGCTAATAAATGTAAATACTTTGCCTTTAGGACACGTGCCACTTCCTTCCCTCTCCTAATGTAAATAGGTCAACTTTGCTTTTTATTGGATGTTGCCTGGAAGATGGCAGTTGTGTATCTGTCAGCACAGGTTTTTAAAGTTAAAATAATAGGGTTGAAAAATGTCACTCGACCAGTTTTCCTGGCCAGGGTGACGGCAATATTAAATACAAGGCTGTAGTTAAATCATTCTGTCATACTATATTGCTTTTGAAGAGAAGTTTAATAGTGTTGAATAATTGTGAGTGTGCAAGTTGGTGTATAATTATGGTACTTTTATGTATTTGTTGTATCACTTAATGGGACACTTCCCTCAGGAGAGGATACACTTTATCTAATGATACATTGTTGATTTTTGGCCCCGACCTGAATTGCATATAGTGTAATTTTTAGGAATCAAAGGCAAGACACATATATTGATACCCAGACTTTAAGGGGCCTATTTACTAACATCTGGATTTCTTTTATTTTCACAAATCGTATTTTTTCTCTAAAAATTAGTTGTATTTTTTTAAAGTTAAGTAAAGTTTTACTAAGGGGAAGATTTATCTAAGGTTGAGTTTAATTTTCGAATGAAAAAAATTAGAATTTCGAGGTTTTTGTGTACTTTGACTAGGCAATAGTCCAAATTCGATTTGAATTTGAAAAAAATTTGAATATCGAAATTTATCATATACTGTCTGTTTAAAAATTCGACTTCAATCATTTGCCATCTAAAACCTGCCAAATTGCTGTTTTAGCCTGTGGGGGACATCCTAGAACCTATTTGATGTCTATTGGTGGACTTTGAAATATTGAAGTTTTTTTTTGGAAAAACTTTGAATTGAATTCGATCGAATTCGCTATTCCTCCGATTTGTATGATTCGAATTCGGCCGAATATGGACCTATTGGATTGAAAATGGAGCTATTCGACCAAAAAATACTTCGACTTAATTTAGTTTGGTCTTTTTGACTTCGAATTTCGAAGTTTTTTCAATTCGAAATTCGATCCTTGATAAAAATGCCCCTAAGTGTAAAAAATGAAGGGGCAGATTTATCGAAGTTCGAAGTTAAAAAAACTTCAACTTCAAATTCAAAAAGAACAACTGAATGGTGGTCGAAGTTTTTTGGGGTCGAAGTGGGCCTACTTCAAATCATACGATTCGAAGTGGCGCTACTTTGATCTACTTCGATTTGAATTTTTTTTAACTTCGACCTTCGATCACCCAAACTCCCTCAATTGCCTCCATACAGGTTCTAGGAGGTCCCCCATAGGCTAAAAAAGCACTTCGGCAGCTTTTAGGTGGCGAATAGTCGAAGTCGAAGTTTTAAAGAGACAGTACATGATAAATTTCGATATTCAAATTTATAAGTTTTTTTCAACTTCGAATCGAAGTTGGATGATTTGATGGTCGAAGTACCCAAAAATGACTTTGAAATTCGAAGTTTTTAACTTCAAACCTTCACTTCGACCTTTGATAAAGTGTACAAACCATGAAAATCTCTAGCACAAAACTTCTCCAAGGAAAAGCAGTCAAGGTCCCATGATGTCAATGGGAGTTGCCCGGATCCAATTGGACATTTTTTTTTTTTAGTTTGTAATTGTCTGAAAAATTTGAATACTTAGAGGTTTCAGAGATATTTGTATTTTTTTTTTTTTTGATTGTTCAGCACTTTTTTTCCATTCATTATTTTTATGTTTGGAGCGTTTAATAACTTTCTTTATTGTTTTTTTTTTTATCATTTCTGTTTATAGAAAAGTATTGAAGACCACGAACACACTGGTACAGAAAGAGAAATAGAGTTTAATCTTGGTTTCAAAAAGCTCTAATACCACTAAAATTCAATCTTTTATAAATGGGCCTTCCTCGGCTTGATTAATGTGGCAAAGAGTATCTTCGTAATGACTACACTATATAGCAAGTTTTATTCGCTCCAGTGAAGACATTCTTAGCACATTTATTCCTACAAACAACTATCACTTGGCTGATTAAATCACAAAGGCTCCACCCACTTTGTGTCAAAGGGTATCACAAACAAATCAAGGAAAGCAAACATACAAGTATATTTGAGGAACATCTCATTGAAGCTAGTAGAACTCCAGATAGATTGTAAGCTCTTAAGAACAGGGACATCTTTGTATTTAACCTGCTTATACTGTTATTATTTGCTCTATCAGGCAAATGTATTCAAATTTGAGATTATTTTTCTTGAAATGAGTAAATTGCCGTAAAGAAAAGCAAACTCAATTTTTTTCCATACTTGAATTTTTAAGCTTTTTTTCTTTACAAGAAAAAATGAAAAAAACGTGGACATTAAAATAAAATAAATTGTCGGCTAAAACTGTCCGAGCTTCTATAGAAGTCAACAGGAGATATATGTTCAACTTTCAAACTTGTTTTATTTTTCGAGCTTTTAATAAAACCTATTTTTAACAATGAATGGAACGATGAGATTATTTTCGTTGCAATCAAGTTATTTTAACACAGTCAAGATTTTATGATTCATGCGTGTTCATAAATATGCTAGCGATTGAGAATAAAAACCCAAACTCAAGTTTGATCACAATTATTTTTTCCGCAATTCAGTTTTGAAAAAGGAATAATAACTCTTCTTCCTTGTACAGGTATAGGATCCATTATATGGAAACCTGTTATCCAGAAAGCTTCAAATTACAGGAAAGCTGTCTATAGACTCCATTTTAATCCAAATAATTTGGATTTTTAAAGATGATTTCCTTTTTCTCTGTAATAATAAAAAAGTACCTTGTACTTGATCCAAACTGAGCTATAATTAATCCTTACTGTAGGATTACTGAAGATCCATATTACGGAAAAATCTGTTATCCGGGAATACCCTGAACATCCTGGATAACAGGTTCCATACCTGTATTGTATTATGCTAAATGCTAGTGAACGATAAATTAATGTAGAGCATTCCCCTCGAAGTTTTGCAATCCTGCCTCTATCTGACTCATCAGTTTTACAGAATGAAGGAAACACATTACAGTAAGTAAATATGTACACACACTTGTCTAGGCAGGGTGACTGTACAATCTCATTAGCACAGTATTTCGGTAAGATCCTGTGTATTCAGACTGTGGGCTTGAATAGAAACCACCAATGGCAGCTTAGAGTAAGGGCATCAGGGCAGGGGTATTTACCAGTTAATATTTAGGAAAGTGTGAAGTTATTATTATATTACTTGGGGGGCCTTATTTATCAAAATCCAAATTTTTCCAAGTATTTAAATGAAAAAAGTCAGAGCAAACTAGAATCCACTTTTGGACCGTATTTATTATTAAAAAAAGCACGAATTAATCTGATCGGATAAAAACTTTATAAAATCGAGAGAAAATCTGAATCATACGAATGTTAATTTTTTCCCCCGAATTGCTAAATTTTTCCAGACTTTTCCCAAAAAGTCATAAGGGTAAATTTACATTCCTCCAAAAATCCGCCAGTGCTGGCTTCATGCACATCGCAACAATTCGCCAGGCGTAAATTCGTCTGGACAACGCTAATTCACGAAGATCCGAAGTTGCTCACAGGGTACCGAACGCTTGCGAAGCTGCGCCAGCGATAATACAATCAGCAGTTCGAAGTTGCGGTAACGTTGGCTAATTTGCATACGGCATGTATGTTAGGAAATGTGGGGGGAAGCCGGTACCCTAAAAAAAAATTACGCACTTTTGCAAGCTATCACCCTGAAAAAGCAAAAGACTCCAGCGTTTTTTGGGACAAAATAAGTCCAATCTACTCCATTGCACTTCCCCCTGGTCTGAGGTGGCGAAGGCAAGTCTGGCGATAGAGGTAATGGTCAGTAAAATAAAAAACTTAAGGAATTTTCGAAGTAACGCTCTTTCGCCAGAACGAAAATTCACCTGCTAAGTTGCGCTACAGTCTATCTCATTCGCTAGCGAAATTACAAATTTTCGCCATCGTTAACCACTTCGCCCTTTAGTAAATTTCCCCCATAACTTTTCGGATGTGTCCCCGAAAAGCCCAAAATAGTTGGATTTTCTGGTTTATTCCAGTGCGGACCACTGAAACATCCAAATAGGATAGAGACCTCTCCCGCAGCCTTATATACAACCTCGGCAGGTCTGAGATTGGAGTATTTTTGAATTCTGACTTTTTACATCCTTGGGATATAATAAATCACTTTTTTTGGATTCAAACTTTAATAACTAACCCCCTTAATATCTGCACAAGCATAGTATTGGTAGTATGTCTCCCCATGATAAAAAGCTGGATTATTTCCAAGTTAAGTGAAATCACTTTGGCCCTCCCCTATGAGCTGTCAGATTGCTCTAATCATGGCAACTGCATGTATCTGCCTTTATGGCAAGCAATCAAAACAAGCACACGTGAGCTAAATGCTTGTGCCCATGGGTATGCCATTGTAATGAGTCATTATATGGATGCGCTTGTCTGGGAATCAGTTCTCAGAATTTGCTTGTTGTCAGACAGTTTGGAGATGACACACTAATAAGCCTATGCACTCATTTTCGAGGTCGAGAAAAAAAACATGAATGCAATAAGAAAAGCTAACAAAACTCAACTTACAACACTGCAACTTTATTTCTCAAATGCTATCTTTTAAGAAAAAAATGTGGTAGAATATTCCTGCATGAAGTTTTTCGCAGAAAATAAATTGAACGCCAGCAAGAATCGCATTGTTCCATTCATTTGCAATGTGACTAAAAAACGCAAAGGTTTTAATAAACTGTGGAAAAAAGTTGCTTGAGAATCTTCCCATTGTGGTCATTATGAGTTTACAGCCTGGCTATGATGGAACAGGATTTATATCTCTCATGACATCTTCAAATCTTCTTGTATCTGCTCATGTCTCATTACACTTCAGGGCAGATTCATCAAGGGTGGATTTCGAAGTAATGGGAGTTTTTTTGAACTCCCATAACTTTGAAATACAAAGAAAAAAAGACCAACCGAAATGTATTGAAAAAAAGTTTTTTTTCTGCGGGTGAATAAGCCATATTCAAAATCTTTCAAATCGAATTAAGATTGTATTCATATTTTCAAAAAAAACTTTTGATTTTTCAAAGTTCACCAATTAACTCCAAATAGGTTCTAGGAGGTCCCCCATAGGCTAAAGCAGCAATTCGGCAGGTTTTAGATGGCGAATGGTCAAAGTCAAATTTTTAAAGATACAGTACATGATAAATTTCAACATTTGAATAGTCTGATTTTCTTGAAATTTGAATAGAATTTTGGCTCAAAATTCAAATTTTTTAACTTCAGATTTTTACTTTGACCCTTAATAAATCTGCCCCTTACTGTGAACTTACTGAACTGTATTGTTTATTACATAGACCTATATCTGAACATTCTGAACATTCTGTACTGTTTGTTTTACTCCCGACCTGGGATGTAACAGCTCAATCTCCAATCTCTTATCATACCTTTAAGTGACAATAATAAAACTTCAAGCTTGGCAGCTGCGTTAAAAATGCAATTGACTGCTGACTGTTTATATATAATTTGCACATCTAACAGCATAGTGATGGTTACCAAGTGAGCCTTTTGTCCAGTCCCCACTGTTTAGGCTAAGGCCACACTAGGCGATAGCGCCGCGATTTGACTCGCGGCGACTTTTCGCCGCGACTTTTAAGCCGCAATCGCTGGGGAAACTTTTGCGCTGGCGTCTATGGGGAATCGCGACAAATCGCCAGCGTAAAAACACACGCGGCGATCTTTTCTCTACTGTCGCTCGAAATTGCCTCGCTAGGCGATTTCGAGCGACAATAGAAAAAAGATCGCCGCGTGTGTTTTTACGCTGTCGATTTGTCGCGATTCCCCATAGACGCCAGCGCAAAAGTTTCCCCAGCGATTGCGGCTTAAAAGTCGCGGCGAAAAGTCGCCGCGAGTCAAATCGCGGCGCTATCGCCTAGTGTGGCCTTAGCCTTATTCTTCTTTTGCCCTAGGGGGTTGAAAATGCAGAAAATGAGCAGAATTGCTGCTTTGACTGCTTGAATTTATGGGCACATGTCCTTTTTCAGCTTAAGCCATTTGTAATTGTATGTTGCATCTTTTGTACGGAAGCAAAAATTACACTGGGCCCTTATTTTGACAGTAAGGGGCTGATTCACTAAGGGTCGAATATCGAGGGTTAATTAACCCTCGATATTCGACTGGGAATTGAAATCCTTCGACTTCGAATATCGAAGTCGAAGGATTTAGCGCAGATAGTACGATCGATCGATCAAAGGATTATTCCTTCCATCGAATGATTAAATCCTTCGAATCGAACGATTCGAAGGATTTAAATCCAACAATCGAAGGAATATCCTTCGATCAAAAAAAATTAGCCAAGCCTATGGGGACCTTCCCCATAGGCTAACATTGACTTCGGTAGCTTTTAGATGGCGAACTAGGGGGTCGAAGTTTTTTTTAAAGAGACAGTACTTCGACTATCGAATGGTCGAATAGTCGAACGATTTTTAGTTCGAATCCTTCGATTCGAAGTCGTAGTCGAAGGTCGAAGTAGCCCAAAAAAACTTCGAAATTCGAAGTTTTTTTACTTCAAATCCTTCACTCGAAGTTAGTGAATCGGCCCCTTAGTCTCATATGATGTTTTGCCGCTGGTCTTCAGCTTTATTTTTGTGTGTGCTTTTTCCTTTTTGAGACCTAAGGGGTCATTTACTTTCCCCTGGGACACAATTGCTAAAGCACTCACCCCTTACTTAATGCTCATCTTACAAGCACCCCAGGAAATGCTGCACTTTGCTCCTTGTGCTAGATTCAAAATCCTCTGCAAGCAGCAAACCTCGGCATCAGGAGGCACAGGCCAGACCTTGTCATTACCTCCTGCCATAGGACAGGGCTCCACTGCGACCAGCTCCTTGTGCAACTTTGGGAGTTGGGGGAGTACTTTTATGCCTCACACCACCAGCCCCTGTAAGAGAGAATGCTGGGGAACAAAGTCAGCACTCTTCCCAAGGGTCTCTGTGCTCTGAAACTGCAGCAATTCAGCAATACCAGAAGGCAGTGTGCTAAGTGCAAAAGAGGTAACTGCTTTCTGGTAGCTAAAGTCAGTTTTTTTTATTTGAGTTGAGAGAAGTGCTAGGTCATACCAGTCATATAAGGTAGTGGCACAAACAATTAAAAATAAGGTGAATGATGAGTGATTTTCTTTGAAAATAAAACGACATACGTGACAGGTATAATTAATTGCCTCATAAAATGAAAGGGAAATAATTGCTGGAATATTGTCTCTTAAGCTTCAACTTCTGTTTTTCAAAGGGGTGCAATAATATTAACAACACTTTAGGAGCTGTCTTTTGTAACCTTCAATGATGATTGTTCCCAGAAAAGCTTATTACCAGGTTCATATTTTTACACTCACGCAATATTCATAGGTGTGACCTATACACATATATGTCTACTAACAACACAAGCCCAGAATTGGCTGCTTCTCCAAGCTTCATAATTAGATGTTTTCCAGGAAATGCATTTGTGAAATACAAACCCAGATGCCGCATGCAAAGTGCAATTTTTGTTGCATTATGCATGCTATGGCCGAGTGTGCAAGTAATCGCAGGTCTTTGCACTCCGTTTTGGAGTTCAGAGACCTGCAACTCCATTCGCTAAGGGGGTTATTTATTAAAGTCCGAATTTATCTCAATATGTTTTGAAAAAATCTCAGACCAAATCCGCACTTGTTTTTTGGGCTTATTTATTAATACACTTTCCCTGAAAAAAATTTTTGCCGGAAAAAATCATGAAATATATTTTTCATCCGATTTTTTCGGATTTTTCCCTTGAAAACTCAGAATGTTGCCTGAAAACTCTGAAAACTTTGGGGTATTGCCAAAAACCCAGCGCACATCAAAAAATCATTGCGACTTCTCCCATTGACTTATATGCAACCTCGACAGGTCTGAGATGCCGGATTTTCTGATTCTGACTTTTCCCATCCTCTGGGTTTAACAAATTCTGAAAGATTTGTGATTTTTTTTAAAAATCAAGAATTTTTAGTGATTTTTGCATTGGGAGTTTAGTAAATAACCTCCCAAAATGCACAAAGTATGGAGCACAAGGAGGTACAGGCTGCATCGGGTCTTATCCTTACCACCTGCCCAAAGACAGATTTCTTATCCTACAAGGGGTTTCAAGTGCTTCTAGAATGAGCAAAACGAGGTGTTCTCTCGCTCTTGTACCCCCAAGGTTAATAAATTACCCCTAATGTATAAATCTGCCCACTTTTACTTTTGCAGCAGTTAATTGTAACCTGAAAATGTAAACAATTATATGTTTGTCTCTTTCATGTGTTCTTCAGACACATTTTAAAGCGGTGGTTCACCTTAACGTTAAGTTTTAGTGTGTTATAGAATGGCTAATTTCAAACAACTTTTCAATCGGTCTTCATTTTGTGTTTTTTATTGTTTTCAAATTATTTGCCTTTGACAAATTGCAAATTGTCTCAGAATATCAATCTCTCTATCATACTTAAAGTTAATTTAAAGGTGAACAACCCCCTTTCATTTTTACTCAAATGAATCTTTACATGGTTAAATTAGCAAATGAGCTTTATAAAGTCACACTAATTGAGTGTCTAGATGTAAAAAAAATTCAGGCCATACAAAGCAGACAGCAAATATTCATCTTTCAATTTATTATGAAATACAATTTCATTTGATTGCATTTGGTCTTTCTTTGACCTGCTGCAAATTTGATTTCCGCTTTCTCTGTTCATGGAAATTCCATTTATTGCCTTTTTTACATATACATTAGTAAACTATAATCATTTATGAAATTCTTACTTTACATCAATAAAAACGTTCGCAGTGTTTCCTCACTTGAAATATCTAAACGGTATAAAAAAAATTACAAACTAGTTCAGTAGTACAAAATCATGCATTTACATGAAAAATATCTTGAGGCCAATAACAGTTTAACTGTTTGCGTGAGAACGGGCTAATTAACATGTTAATGGCTCAAAGGTCCATTTATTTTCCGCATTTCTGGTTCAACAATTCTGGCCTCTTTATTACCACACTTTGAGGTCATATTGTACCTTCTTGTGACCTTAATCGTTGTTTGTCTAAATACTAATATCGGAGAATAGCATTAAGTGCAATACAAAAAATAGTTACATTTTATGCTACAAATATGAATTATAAGTGAGTATCAGCTATTGGAATCCTTCGAAGTTCTACAATCTGTGAATTAGCCATGCTGCCGCCATCTTGACTCCCGTGGCCTGATTCTGTGTCACTGATGTTTAATCCTGATCCTGAAGAGTAAAAAGGTAGAGTTATAAACATACACAGATTATACCCAAGGCATCTTCCATGACACATAGACCAGGGACTGAAGAGCAAATGGTATACAATCTTTCATTAGAGTGTAGGACATAAGCCCAAGACATTAGATTCTTTCTAAAGAAGAAGGAAATTCGTATCCCACTTGAAGGTGCCAAATGTTGCTACCAGTGATTGTATTTACTTACATGAAATCCCGGGAAGGTGCTCCTATCAGCAGTAAACTGCACCAGCCCGGGGTTATACCAGTGAGCACCATGAAGCGATCCTCTTCCGGCTTCTTCTTTCTTCAAATTTCCCGGGGCAGACGCATGCGCAGAAGAACAAAATATACAACTTTTTCATTAAAGTTTTCGCTCTAATGTGCAGCCGCAAGAAGAAAGTAGAAGCGGAAGAGAATTGCTCCGTGGTACTTGCTGGAAGAATCCCGGGCCGGTGCAGTTTTCAAATATATTGTCATTGCTACTTGTTATTACTCATCTTTCTATTCAGGCCCTCTCCAATTCATATTCCAGTCTCTTACTCAAATCAATGCATGGTTGCTAGGGGAATTTGGACACTAGTGGGCACATTTACTATTGGTCGAATATTGAGGGTTAATTAACCCTCGATATTCGACCCTCGAAGTAAAATCCTTCGATTTCTAATATCGAAGTCGAAGGATTTACCGCAAATGGTTCGATCGAACGATCGACGGAAAAATAGTTTGAACGATTAAATCCTTCGAATCGAATGTTTCGAAGGATTTTAATCCATCGATCGAAGGATTTTCCTTTGATCAAAAAAAGCTTAGAAAGCTTATGGGGAAGGTCCCCATAGGCTAACATTGGTGCTCGGTAGATTTTAGGTGGCGAAGAAGGTAGTCAAAGTTTTTTTTAAAGAGACAGTACTTCGACTATCGAATGGTCGAATAGTGGAACGATTTGTAGTTGATTCAAAGTTGTAGTCGAAGGTCGAAGTAGCCAATTCAATGGTCGAATTAGCCAAAAAAACCTTCAAAATTCAAAGTATTTTTCATTCTAATCCTTCACTCGAGCTTAGTAAATGTGCCCCTAGCAATCAGCTTGCAGAAACTGCAGAGAGACTGGAGAGCTGCTGAATAAAAAACTAAATAACTCGAAAACCACAAATGATACAAAATGAAAACCAATTGCAAATTGTCTTCGAATATCACACTCTACATCATACAAAATAACTCAAAGATGAACAACTCCTTAAAAAAAATCAGATGCCAAGCATTTTGGGTAATAATTCTGCATGTTTAGCACCTGGATTTTAGTTTTTAGGTGATCTCGAAAAACTGGCACACTGGGTTGCTACAGTAAGTGGCTGACATAAGGTCATGAACTTGGAATTTTATAAGATTCAACCTGCTTATACCCTTTATGGGACTAAGTTAGACAAATGCTTGATAGAGAAGGACATATGGGTTCAATATTCAGCACTCAGCTGTCTATCAGTTGTTTCTTGGAAAAAACACTATGGTTAATGGAATTATTGTTTTTCTGAGTTTTCTGGATGGTGGGGCTATAACAGATCTCCTAATTTTTTAATTTACCCTTCTATTTATATAACTGTTTTAACCCTGACTTGTTGAAACGTAGATGAACTAAACATAAAACACACATCATAATTTATTTTTATCAAATCCTGTTATTTTCATAGTTTCATATAATACGTCATAGCTAGTAGGGACTCATCACTGAGATATCACTCACTCATCATTATTATTACATTTATTTACAAAATGCCCGCATATTTTTCAGCACTGTACATGAGAGAACCGATTCAGTAGGCAATAAGATCTTTGCCCGTAGTGTCCCTGTTCTTTATACTTGAGCAACGTGTAGGAAGATCAATGTTTTGCTGTAGTGTAGGTGCATTTTTCTTACTCACTGAAAACAGTATCCTGATTAGTGACTTATGGGAGTCACAGTGGCAAGGCTCCTCTCAATCCCTGTGTGTATGGTTAGTGTGGATAACATGATGACTATTGCCATAGACACTGCTCACAATGAAGCATTATATTAGAAAAATATCTATTTAATAGGAAAGCACTTGCTTTGGAGATTAAACAAGATATGTGTTCTCTGTATCCTGAGTGCAGGTACAAAAAGTTTTAAGGTACTGGCAGGAGTACCTTGGAAATGTCAGAGAAATAATTTAAGAATATGCTACTGAGGTGTCGTATAGCACATACTATATATTGCTATTTTATATATATATATATATATATATATATATATATATATATATATATATATATATATATATATATATATATATATATATATATATATACGAATTGTAAGACTGTTGCACACACTTCAAAAATGAAATAATGCCCTGGTGCCAATAGAATATATATATATATATATATATACATTTGTAGAAGGAAAGTTGTTGCACGCAATGGACTCTATCTGGAGGTAAAAACATAAATTTTATTTAGATCAACGTTTCGACCCTCAGTGGCGTGTTTATCAAGGTCTTGATAAAGACCCCACTGAGGGTCGAAACGTTGATCTAAATAAAATGTATTTTTTTACCTCCAGATAGAGTCCCTTGCGTGCAACAACTTTCCTTCTACAAATGTATATATATATATATATCGGTAGTTGAATGAAGAATGAATGAAGTCACACTCACAGGTCTTAGTGGAATAAAAGAAGTTTTTGTGGTTGACACCCACCTGTTGTCAGAGACTCGTTACATTCCACTATATATAGTGTCTGTTTTTATGCTTTTCTTTTTCTTTATTATTTGTTTTGTTCATGTACACATAAAGGGGCACATTTACTAATGGTCGAATATCGAGGGTTAATTAACCCTCGATATTTGACCCTCGAAGTTAAATCCTTCGACTTCGAATATCGAAGTCGAAGGATTTGGCGATATTCGTTCGATCGAACAATCGAAGGAATAAATCCTTCAAATCAAACAATTCGAAGGATTTTAATCCATCGATCGAATGATTTTCCTTCGATCAGAAATTGGCTAGAAAGCCTATGAAAGGCTAGAAAGGTGTTTAAATGATTGGTTTGTTGTATGTTTGGCACTTTGAGAAAGGCTAGAGAGCCGTCAGCAACTCCTTTTTGCTTTAATAAACTTTCACGTGAGAGCACTGAGATTGCTCGCCTTCTTTTTTGGATATATATATATATATATATATATATATATAGTGAATAAAGTACCCCCTCTTGTAAAATATAAGGATATTATAAGTTACCGAGGAGTTTCATGACCATATACTGTAAAAACACGAGGCCGAAGGCTGAGTGCTTTTTATACAAGTCATGGAACTCCGAGGTAACTTCTAATATCCTCATATTTTGCAACTGGGGGTACTTTATTTATTATAATACACAAGTTTCAGTGAGTCATGTGACAGAAATTACATCAGAACTCACCGTTTATAACTGATGACATCAGAACTCACCGTTTATAAGGATATAATTTACAAGATATTCATGACTTTTGTGTATTATATATATATATATACACACACACACATACAAACAAAGCTGCTGCACTCTCAGGATTTGAAAAATAGCAAAAAAGATTTAAACAGAAAATACTGCTACTGTTTAAATAAATCTTTTTTGCTATATTTCAAATCCTGAGAGTGCAGCAGCTTTATATGTTTTTATATGTTTTTGTTGCTGGTATAAATGTAGTATATAGAATATCATGTAAAGCACTCACAGGATTTAAAATATATATTATATTTATATAAACATTTTGTAGTTGTATGTTTCTATATAAATTAGATGAAATTCAAAGATACAGATAACACTTTCTAACCTCAAATCACTTACCTGCTTTTAGAACAAATATGAGATCATCAAATTCTTGTAATTCCTCATCAGCTACCAGTGAGCCATTACCATAACCTCCGGAAGTATTAAACAGATTGCCACTTTGAGGATCTTGCTTAATTTCTTGGCTACCAGAGCGTTCCCAGTCAGAAATCTAGAGTGGACATAGGGTGGAAATGTGTTATTCTAAGCATCAAATTAATGAAACTCCACACATTCTATAAAACTGCAGCAAGTAGATGTGTGGCATATTGTTAGGTACACTGATATATTAAAAGGTGGCTTATATCTGCTAAACACATGTAATTGCTTTTGTACTTATGGGCTTTTTATTAATCTCAAGAGCATCACATTTTGTGACATGAGCATATTGAGAATATTGGAGAGCTGGGAAGACATTTTCTTATGTCCCTGCCAGAAATGTAGGAGCACTACAGGGGCAAAATGTATTACTCATTTTTAAAGCACTTGTGGCAGTAGCATATCTGAGCTCAATTATCTTGACTATGCACCTAAATGTATGCTCATTTGTCAAGCTTTCTCAAATAACAGGACCTTTGCCCCATTCGACCACACATGCACTGGACCAAATCGGGATGAACCTAACGATACTGAGCTGACAGGACCCATACACTGGCAATAAGGCTACCAACTTGGTCTGGAGGTGCAGAGTCTTCAGCTTTTACCAGCACTGTATGGCTATCTAAAAATCCACCCATTGTGCCTGTCTCTAAAGCAGACTATCCAAACTTCAACATGATAGACCCAATACAGTAAAGAGAAGGATGTTAGGGTGTTAGAAAAGAAAAATACTGAAAGTGGTATATTAATAATTTCAGAGCATGCTGCACTAGAATAAATTGATGTTATTACTGTCAGTTGCACATTACCTCCTCCATTGCACTGATAAGGTTCTGTGTTGACTTGCTGATCTCGCCCCCAGCAGGTGGCATCCCGCTGCTAGGTGTGAAGAATGCAGATGATTGGCTTCTGTGCCCATCTGCCTCTATACTGTAGCTGGCTTTTGCTGGGCAACACAGCTGATTGTGGAGGATAAAGTAAACCACAAAGACATACAGACCCTAAAATATAAACCGAGAATTAATATATCTAGTCCAGTAACAAAAATGAAAATAATAAATAAAATATTCACTGCATGTTATCCAGAATGCTCAGATAAGACATATTTCTGAAATTTGGATCTCCGTGCCTTGCGTCTACTAAATAATGATTTAAACATTAAAAAAACCTAGTCTCAAATAAGGATCAATTATATCTTACTTGAGTTGAAGGACCTGTTTTATTATTACAGAGAAAAAGGAAATAATTTTTTCAAATTTGAATAATTTGATTAAAATGGAGTCTATGGGAGATGGCCTTGTAATACGGAGCTTTTTGAATAATGGGTTCCACAGACCCCATAACTGTACTTTCTTTATTGACTGTAACAAAATGGATACTACAGACATATGCACACCATATAGACACTTGAATGCATATGGGAAGAGTGAAATAACAGCAAAACCTTAAATAGGCATTAAGTTTCCACTTGCCTGGGCATTTTTTTTTTATCAAGAAACGTTTGTGCATTTTGCTACTGCGCTAAGAGCCTTAGTCTAGTTCAGTGGTCCCCACCAGTGGCTCACAACTTCACAAGCAACATGTTGTTCACCAACCCCTTGGATGTTGCTCCCAGCGACCTCAAAGCTGGTGCTTATTTTTTAATTCCTGGCTTGAAGGCAAATTTTGGTTGAATAAAAACCAGGCATACAGCTAAACAGAGCCTCCTGTAATTATGTGTAACACAAGTTGGTATAGTAAAAAGGCATCTTCATGTCTTTTATCAGTACAGTATTAAGAAGCCCTGTCTACAGCGATGAAGAAACCTGTGTGTGATATATAGCTCTCCACCACCAAGGCTGTGATTTAATTTTCAGAGACAATGAGCATCTTGAATGCAGAGTTAATCCCATCATGTGTTTTGTACAAAATTCTCAGAAGTGATATGAATGTTGCCTTGAGGCACTTAGTGAAATTAGAGAGAGAGAATGATGCTTCTAACCTATGTTAAAAACAATATCACGTGGAATCCACCCTGCTAGGACTCAAAGCATTGAGTTAACAAGTATGTCCTGAGCAGGTGTCGTTTCTGTTCTGCAGCTTTGTGTCTAAATTAAGTTGGGTGTAAGAAAATCCTTACTTGTAGCCACATTAGTTAAGTATTAAAGTGAAGAATTTCTGAATTGAATACAGTATTGTAAACTATATACTTTAAAATGATAAACTGATTAATTTAGCCTTATGATAAAAATATAAATTTGAAACAAGGGTACTCTCATGCCTGAAAGATGCCCTCTTTAAAAAGAATCTGCCAATTACAGATACACAAGCTGTCTAACAGTTTTCATGAAATTTTGGCACCTTGAGACAAGGGTTTAACTAGTGTTTATGAGTGGGTTTTAACTGGTTACACTGACAAGGAATGGTATGCCATCTTCTGTGAATAAACAAAGCTACCTGGATAAAATGTACAGTATGTCCATGTCATAGATAGTAAAGGGAACATAACCCTAATTCATAAATACTGTTATTTTGCCTTAAGTATTGGATGTGGGGTGTGGAACTTGTGAGCTATTGTGTATGTGCACAGCCTCTTATGGATGAGAGGTCGTTCAGTAATGTGGACCTACATGAAATGCGATTTAACGGGAAGAATTATTCTTCCAAATACCCACCAAATGTGAAGTTATTTGAAATAAACTGCATTCTAGAGTGGGTATAAAGAATTTTTGAACCTTAGGGAAGAATTATTCTTCCAAAGACCTACCAAATGTGCAGATATTTGAAATAAATTTCATTTTGGAGTGGGCATAAAGTATTTTTTGTACTTTAGCTTTCATGGTCACTTAATCCAAAACACCACATCGTATTTAATGTTCTCTGAGCAGAAAGCAATAGCTCTTAAAACATGTAAATACTCTTTCATTTAGAATTAGATTCTAGTTTTTTTTTCTCTTTAACATCTTTATCTTATGGGAAGTAGACTGAGAAGCGTCTAGCAAGCAGAGAGATTGAGCAGAACAGAACCAATGTTTATATTCATGCATTTGCTTCGTTCTTGCCTTGTACAACACGTATGCTTAGGTAAATCCCCTACTTTGTAAGGCTAATGCCTCATCATCTTTCCTGTCCCAAAGGGAATGTGATAGGAGACAGGCAGGTCTGTGCAAGTACTTGTTTTAGTTAATGAAATACTATAAGTCAGTCTGGGATAGAGTCATTTCAAACAGCCCACTTGCTATGAGCCATGGCTATTATTATAAATCTGTGTTAGAGAGCTGTTGTGATTCTTCAATTTCTTTAGGCTGAACTACTAATAAACATATGTTTGTCACTCTACACTGTATTACAGTGATATATGAAAAGGTACACATTGGGAAAGATTTACAAACAGAGTGATACCAATTTTTTTGCTATTGGGGAAGAAAATTTTTTAATTTTTTTTACATTTTTCAATGAGCAGATTTTTTTTTCTCATTTAGTGGGGTTATTTATTAAGGATCGAGTTGCGTTTCCACAAAAAATCATGTTTTAGTTGTTTTTAGAGGGTTTTGCCCGAAAACTTGATCAAATTGGAAACCGTTTGAGTTGTGAATTCATTTCAGGTATACAAAATGTTATCTTTGTTAAATAACCCCCTTTCACTGTTACCACTGACGTTAATTTTTATATGTGCGAAAATGTGCTGAAAAATATTTTACTTTTGGTGGAAATTTCCCATTGATGTCTGTTATAAGAAATTTTTGACACAATGATTTTGGAGAATTTTGGCAAACTGGTGGCAATTTTTCCCTAGTTATAATGATTGCACAAACTTGCAGACATTTTGGGTAAATAAAGCCCCTGTTCTGTCATAAGTTCATTCAGCTGGGTTTACAGTATGTAAAAAAAAGATGTATAAACACTTATCTGAACTTCCAGAAATAAATATAGATGTATTTCTTTTTTTACAGAATAAATGAAAACCAGGATAATCTGCCTGTACTGTAGGGACCCGTTCCTCCCACCTTAGAATTCAAAATGTTGTCTTATTTATCATTAAAATAACTCAAATAAATCTGATCTTAGAAAAACTCGATAGAATCGCTGGAAAACCCAAATCGCACAGATTTTTTGGATTTTTCTCCCAAATCGCTTGATTTTTTTTAGGTTATTGCCTGAAAACCCCAATTTTTTTTGAGTATCGGGCTGAACCCAGTGGAGACTACATTATTTTCAAATTGGGATAGGGACCTTTGCCACTGACTTATACGTGATAACCTTGAAGGTTTGAAATGTCGGGTTTTCAGAGTCTGGCTTTTTGCAGCATCGGGGTATAATAAATCTTGAAAAATTAGAGTTTTAATTTTTCCACGACAATTTTGAGTTTTTTCCCCAAAAAGCCTAACCAGAAAATTTTGAGTTTTAGTAAATAACCTAACCTATAGTATGATATAGACAGACCTGTTCTATGCAACTTTTCAGTTCGTATTCACTATTTATTTATATGTTTTTCCTTATTATTTGTTTTCCTATTGCAATTCATACTTTTTGGTTGTTGGGGTCACCACTGATGCTAGATATCAAAGAAGCAGACTGACTATTTATTTTATTGTTATTCTTGTTTTTTATTGCTCATTTTTCTGACAGCCAACCTTTTATCTTCCATGTTGAATTCAAAACGGCTCCCTGGCTGTTAAGGTAATTCACCTTAAAAATACATACAGTATTTACTCATAAATGACAGGTGCTCTCTCTTTCTCTCTCTCTCTGTCTCTCTCTCTCTCTCTCTCTCTCTCTCTCTCTCTCTCTCTCTCTCTCTCTCTCTCTCTATATATATAGCATTATACCACTCAAAAAAATACTAGTTGTCAGTACGTCCTCGGTGCAATTAGGTATGAGTCTACTGAGCCGCTCCTTCTTTCTGAGTCATATTGTTGCATAAAATGTAATTTGGGGATTTCTTATGAGTATTTTCAATACGATGGCACACAAACAGTTCCGTTTTCCATAGAAAAACAAAATTCTTCACAATTAACAAAGCATGAATTGATGTTTTCATGTATACGACTCATGAAGTTGTATCATCTCCTCTTACTGCTAAAGATTATTTTGTTAAAAGCTTAGCAAATAAAGACATAACATTTCATATACGAGGCAATAAGTGGAAAGATATGCAGGCTTTTCCTGAGAATTCTATTTTTACCTGACCCTGAGGTTTTCCTATTTTGTAGGTAATCCCTTATAATATAATTTGTTCCCAAGACAGACCATAAACACAAGTACATTCTAAATAATATTTATGTTTTGTTTAGATGTATTTAGACTTTTTAAACTTTTGGAGCTTCTTCACACAAAACATAGAAAGTTACAGGAAACCATGTACAATTTATTTGCCATGAGCTCTGAGAAATAGATGTGTGGGAATTTCAGCAGGTTTACTCTGGGGCATTGTGATCATTGCTACAAATTGTAACATTATGTTAAATACAAAATGCTTGATAATGGGTGTATTTCAGTATAATTTTAGTCCATGAAAGCAGTTTCTGCTTTTAGACCAACTACCGAGAGAACAACTGTTAGTCATGGCAAAGTTTAAGTCATGTTTAAGTTGCATTACCCTTACAGAATAAGATGAAGGTATTAATAATTGCTGATACCACTAACCTTAATCAGGTTCATTTGGCTATCACATGCAACAAGAAGAACTCACTGACTTAGGCAGAAACTGTATTCTGTATATTAACACTTTATTTTTAAAAAATAGAAATTCAGCTAATCATCCACTTACCTGCAAACTGTTAAAAATTATAAAGAGAACCAACATCCAGAGGTCCCTGTAGGCTAAGTGCAATCCACCCCAAAGCCAAGTCACAGAAATTAGAACAAAGAGGTACAATATCAGTGGGATCTCTGGAAAGGAGATAAAGCTAGGTGATTAGAATGGTTCAATGCATTTAACTACCATTGTAAAAATAAAAAAATACAAAGAGTAGTAATATTGAAACAATTTTCATATTTTAGGGAGTACAATATATTACTACATGTGGATTTAACTTTAAAAATGTTTGGGAAGATGTTTGAAATGATCAGATTGGATCTCCATAGGGCCCACTAGTATAAGAACTTGGGGAGGCAGATTTATCAAGGGTGGAATTTCGAGTTCATGGGAATTTTTTAAAACTCCCATAAACTCGGAATTCGAGCTATCAAAATATATTAAAAAATAAAAATTTTCAAATCCTACGGATTCGATAACTCGAATCTAATTTGAATTGAATCAAATCCAATTCAAGTTTTGGGTGCGCAAAAAAACTTGAATGTCAGGAAGACTACAAATAACTCCAAATTGATCCCAGGACATCCTCCATAGACTAAAACAGCAATTCAGCAGGTTTTAGGTGGCGAATAGTCGAATTTGAGTTCTTCAAGGGCCAGAGTACGATAAATCTCGAAAATGGAATCCAAATCTTTAAGAAACTTTTAACAATTCCCTAGTCGAATTTGACAGTTTTGGCCATGAAAAAAATTTGAAAATTCAAACTAGAAAATTCCAATTTTCACTTCGACCCTTGATAAATCTGCCCCAAAGATGTGAAACACAATGAAGCTATAATTATGTAGATTGTGTATTGGGATTTCTGTACCAGCCTATAAGTGAAGTAGTGAAGATCCAGAAGTTATTCCTAATATCTGCTCTCTTCTAATTCATTTAAGTTAAAGGTTAGTGTTTAAACTATTACAAATCTAGAGTTTAAGGGCTAAATTCTTATCAGGCCAGCAGCTATTGTATTGCGCCAAGTCATTCCTTTATAACTGGACAACTATACAGTTCTTATGGCTAATTATTCATTTGCAAACTATGTGGTAAAAGATAAACTGATCCAGTCTACATGTGTATCTAAACTCATAGCTAAATATCAATGCAGCATATAAACCAATGCAAACTACACGTGTTTCTAAATGGATGATTTTATGAGTTTATAGTTTTATAGGGATAATAGGTAAACCCTAAGGTACTTTAAATATGCATACATCTTAGGGTTACAAATCATTATAACTAAATACCAATAATAACAGCTCACCCAGTCATTCCTTAGAAAATTGCCTATTTATGCATATTTGAATGATTACACAATTTGAGTGTTTTAGTAGACACAATTCTCAGTATTGTCTATAGCAGGGTATTTTCTGGGGTTTAGCAGCCACAACAAAACTCTGTGGACAAATAGCACTGCGTGTCATTGTCCTAATGTGAATATTTAAAAAGCGACAGAATTATTCAGCTGACGTGGCTTGGATCTAAGGGGCAGATTCACTAACTTCGAGTGAAGGATTCGAATAAAAAAAATTCGAATTTCGAAGTATTTTTTGGGTACTTCGACCATCGAATTGGTTAAATTCGTTCGAATTCGAACGAAATCGAACGTATCGAACGAAAAATCGTTCGACTATTCGACCATTCGATAGTCGAAGTACTTTCCCTTTAAAAAAAACTTCGACCCCCTACTTCGGCAGATAAAACCTACCGAAGTCAATGTTAGCCTATGGGGAAGGTCCCCATAGGTTTGCTAACCTTTTTTTGATCGAAGGATTTTCCTTCGATCGTTGGATTAAAATCCTTCGAATCGTTCGATTCGAAGGATTTAATCGTTCGATCGAACGAAAAATCCTTCGATCGTTCGATCGAACGTTTAGCGCTAAATCCTTCGACTTCGATATTCGAAGTCGAAGGATTTCAATTCGAGGGTCGAATTTCGAAGTATTTTTAACTTCGAAATTCGACCCTTAATGAATCTGCCCCTAAGAGTAATGATCTGTTTCATTCGGTTTTTTTTCATTAGTCTTATTTGGGGTGTTGTTGGTGAGTTGAGATATATGTGGCATGTTGCGTTCCCACATGCATCAGGGATTGGGATCACTAAGAAAATGAAGCAGGGATAGTTGTGGGGAGCACATTGGTGGCATCAACCAAAAGTTTCAGAAGGGCTTTTCTTCCTCTGGGCTAGTACAATTGTTTCAGTGCATACCTTTTGGAATCCTTAGCACAGTTACTTTTTGGGGTTTAATTCACATTTGAGTGACTAGTCCACCAATTTGAATGATGCCCTCAATGTACTCATAAAAGGTTCTACTTTTGATTTTAGGGTGCCCCATAGTTACATAGTTAAGTTGGGTTGAAAAAAGTCCAAAGTTTATCAAGTTTAACCCCTCTAAATGAAACCCAGCTTCCATATTAAAATACAAACACTCATACTGACCCCTCCATACACTCACATCAACTATATTTACACCAATATCTATACTAGTTGTAGCTTTTACTATCACAATAGCCTTTGATATTATGTCTGTCCAAAAAATCATCCAAGCCATTCTTAAAGGCATTAACAGAATCAGCCATCACAACATCACCTGGCAGTGCATTCCACAACCTCACTGTCCTGACTGTAAAGAACCACCTACGTTGCCTCAAATGAAAGTTCTTTTCTTCTAGTCTGTAGGGGAGGCCTCTGGTACGGTGATCCACTTTATGGGTAAAAAGGTCCCCTGTTATTTGTCTATAATGTCCTCTAATGTACTTGTAAAGTGTAATCATGTCCCCTCGCAAGCGCCTTTTTTCCAGAGAAAATTACATGAAGTGGTGGCATTGTTTGACTGTGGGATTATGATCTATAACCTATTAACACTCATTTGTGTTTTTCCCATTGATTCCTTTTAATCATATCAATCATACTCCCTAACATTAAGCCCCACTTAGGAAGTTAAGGAGTCCTAAAAACATGTTTCTCATACTACTTAACATGTTGAAGGCAAATGATCCCTTATTTATATAGTAATCAATATAATTGTCTCTTACTCCAGAGCCAAAAAGAGGAGGATGGGCCTTATCAGGCCTTCTGCTAATTTGTCTGCCAAAAATAGTCAGTCTTAGACAGTCAGAGGTATTCTTGTGTCACTTTGTCCAAAGTCCATACCTGAGGCATTGGGTCTTCCTCTGAACACATCATCATATGATTTCCACTGCTGAGTCACTTGATAAGCATGTATGAATACCACAAGTACCACCACAATGCAAACTAATGGCAACAGACCTGCCGTCGAGAGGGCCGCATAGATATTTGGAGTAAAACACCTGTGTAAAACAGAGACAACACAAACAGTTTTCAAGAGCATATTCATATAATAGTAAACATTATCTATGCACTAACAGTATTCATTCAAATAACTGCAGAAATGGCAGTGTACATAATGTTTTTGTTACATTCTTTTTATGTATTATTAGATAATATGTTGACTTTGCTTGGTCCTGCAGTGTCTCTGGATTATTAGATCTTGATGAGATGTTTGCTCTGTACCTGAGCCTCTAATCTTTATTGGCAATCTATTTAAAGGCAACTTGAATGTTCTTTTGGAGCAGTTATAAAAAGGTTCACGGAAGGCAGCTGGTAATTTCCTTGTCAGAGCTGCATTTTAGTATTGGCTACTATTTCTCTATATATAATCCCTTGTAAATAGGATAACTAAGCACTGAAAGAAAATAAATGTTTTACTTGCACCAATAATTATAAATCCTTGTGATTTCCATTGTAAGAACATGGTTAACAAAACATTGCACTTTGTTATACAAGCACTTCCTATAATGTTTCATTGAAATGGTCACATCAGTAGCCACAAAACAATAAAAGGAGTCAATACTTTGTGTTTTTCTCTCAGTTAAGCAAATGTTGGCTTAAGCCTGTCATAAACACATAGATCCAGTTGTTTGGCGAGGTCACAGATCGAGCTGATCTTTGTCTTATTCTGTGTAACTGTCATTTTTCTCTCAGGCCGACTGAATCCTCACTCACTGGGACCCCTAACCTGACTTGGATTTTTCTTCTATCCGTAGACACACTCTCCTTCAACAAAGAGCAAACAGAAAGGACTATCCTATCAACTATAAATAAAGGTTAAAGGAGAACTAAAGCTTAACTAAAGAAGTAGGGCAGAAATGTTATACATTATATCTGGGCTTCTGTACCAACCCAAGGCAACCACAGCCCTTTAGCAGTAAAGATGCCCCAGTAGCTCCCCATCTTCTTTTCTGCCGATTCACTGCACATGCTCTGTGCTGCTGTCACTTACTGAGCTTAGGGACTAACACACGATATACTAATTACATATAATATAAATATCACTATATAAGGCTGAGGCTGTAAATAATTATTGAAACATGGTTGCTCAGAAACCAGCACATTTAGCATCAGAATTGAATAATCAGCCCTTTAACATCAGCTACAGGCAAACCTCATTTTCTGCTTCATGATTTGCGATAAGCTTAGAGCTTAGTGTCTCAACAGTTGCTCAAAGCTGAGTATGTGTGTGACTTCTTGATCCAAACTAAGATATAATTACTCCTTATTGGAAGCAAAACCAGCCTATTCGGTTTATTTAATATTTACAGGATTTTCTAGTTGATTTACATATGGTCGAATATCGAGGGTTAATTAACCCTCGATATTCGACTGCGGAATGTAAATCCTTCGACTTCGAAGGCAGGAAGCCAATGGGGACCTTCCCCATAGGCTAACATTGCACCTCGGTAGATTTTAGGTTGCGAAGTAGGGGGTCAGAGTTTTTCTTAAAGAGACAGTACATCGACTATCGAATGATCGAATATTCGAACGATTTTTAGTTTGAATCGTTCGCTTAGAAGTCGAAGTAGCCAATTCAATGGTCGAAGTAGCCAAAAAAACATTCGAAATTCGAAGTTTTTTTTATTTTATTCCTTCACTCGAGCTAAGTAAATGGGCCCTTAATGTATGAAGATCCAAATTATGGAAAGATCCATTATCCAGAAAACCTCATGTCCCGAGTATTCTGGATAACAGGTCCCATACCTGAACTAAGCAGTGCTGGTGATGGTGTTAAAGGGTTTAGACTTAGCCACTAATAAATACTGAGTGGAAAGAAATGATAAAATGCAGCTGATCTGCAGAACATATGTAAGCTGTTAATGTTCCTCATTTGCACATATAGCAATGTATAATTTTGCTTCAGGTGAGTGTGCCTTCCGAGTAATTGATGTGTTGCAACAGCATTTCTTACTTTGGACTAGATATGTTTGTTCTAGTAACAATAATTCAAGTTAAATCTTGTTTCCCCCTTACAATGTTCATTGTTTGAGCAAAAACTGAAGCTGGGTTTTCAGTTTTAGTAAATAAAAGCAGGGAGTATGGTGGCTTCCAGTTAAATGATTTTACTTTCTTATGACAAACACTAACCTACTGTGCATTGATACCACTGTAAAGGCATTTCTGCAACCTATGGATTATTAAAGGGTTCTCTGTGACCTTGCTACAGGGGATGTGCAAAATAGTAATAATGTACTTGTATAATGGAAATACCTGAAGGAACAAAGGGTAAGGATAAAAGCAGGTGACTCTATATAAGAGTGGTAAATGGGTTACAGCCACAAAGGTTGTTGGATGTTTGGGATCATGTGTATTACTGGACTTCCCAGAATGAAACAATAAAGTTTTTACTACTGTAAAGTCATAAATTCTCTTATCCTGGAATGGAGAGAGTGCCGGCACCACAGAATTTATGTTTCCGGGTTTCAACAACTTAGTTCCAGATAGGTGTTTATGTAGCAACACGATACCTCCTAGGCAGTGGCAAAATGCAAAAAGCAGAAGTAGCGCAGCTGTTTGTTTGCATTTTGCACACTGCCTCTCTGCCTTGTGGAATTTCTACAGGTTTCTCCAATCCATTTCAGAGCACCAAGACCTGCCCTAAAGAATATAGGTCAGACTATAGTAGTTCATGCTATATACATGTGGGGCAGGAGAGGGGAGACACAGTCATTCAGAAACTCAAGTGCCTGTGCCTCTTGGTGCTGTGGTCTATTCCTTATGGATTTTTAATCTAGGTGAGGAGTAGAGTGCAGCATTTACCTGCCGTCCATGGTCTGCATTTCATTAAGAGAGTGAGCTGAATGTTGGTGCCTAAAACATTGCCCTTACTGCAGATATATATAGGCTAGGCTAAAAAAAAATCACTTTTGATGCAGCTCAAATTAATGTGTGCTTCTGGATTATTCTGCATTGATAAATGACCCCTTGCAAGGAAGGGGTCTCCTGGTAAAGCACCCAGCTCTTCCACAAGTATATGCTCTACAATCGGTTGATCTCTCCATTGCCATGCTTTGGAATTAACTAAATATTTCTGTATACTGAACAATTAAATTGGTTTAGAGACACTGAATTATAGTCGTCAAAGTATAAATCTAAAGAAACAAGGAATTGCCCAACATGCCACAGATGTCTAAACATGCAGAGGTGAAGAAACACCCTCTAGTTTATGCCTGTTGTCTCAAGTAAAATATACCAAAGATTTAAGTATGTTGCACAATGGCTTTTATAAAACAATAGGGGAACAGTTTAGGGACGGGAAAGACAATCTCTTTCTTTAATCCTAATATATTGTGAAAGCCGTTTAATTAAATGCATGTTTCAAACCTCCAAAGTGAACAAATGAGGGCTGCAACCTTATTCATTTTACTGTAAAAATTCAAGTTAAACATGTAACAAAACTGTAGAAAACATGATCCATGCATGCATACTGTCAGCACACAGCCACACGCAGGGCACACACCTATGAAACGAACTAAACAGTACTTTTGCCACTACATGTAAACATGACTGCTACACTGGAGCAACCAGACAAAACTTGTTCATGTGGACCATTTGTTTTACTGTAAACAGATCCAAATATCTTTTGGTTTGAGCTTTAAGGAAAGTATTCATTAATACCAATTGGTTTCATGTTAAATGTTCTCAGTTCAAAGGTTTGTTGAGTCAGTGACTTATTGGAATCCTGTGTAGGACAATCTTTGCTTCTTCTCCTTTTGTCAGCATGTAGTCTCTCCACACAAAGGGCAGGAATGAATACAGTGCTGTATTCACGTGAGGGTTCTAGGCAAGGATGGTGCTGTTTAGGTGTTTTGCTAACTTGTTACAAAATAAACTGCATAATACCCGTGTATAAGCCGAGTTTTTCAGCATCCAAAATGTGCTGAAAAAGTCTACCTCGGCTTATACTCGGGTCAGCGGTACCCGACCCGAGTAGCTGAGATTGCAGTCACTTTTAATCATTCCTATACCAACAGTACACTTGGGGAGAGACTGCAATATCCCACAATGCCCTCTGTTGGTTATATGAAAGAATAACAGTGCACCCTCTGTTGGTTATATGAAAGAATAACAGTGACTGCAATATCACACAGCACCATCTGTTGGTTGTATGAAAGAATAACAGTGACTGCAATATCACACAGCGCCATCTGTTGGTTGTATGAAAGAATAACAGTGACTGCAATATCACACAGCACCCTCTGTTGGTTGTATGAAAGAATAACAGTGACTGCAATATCACACAGCGCCATCTGTTGGTTGTATGAAAGAATAACCGTGACTGCAATATCACACAGCGCCATCTGTTGGTTGTATGAAAGAATAACAGTGACTACCAATATCAAACAGCACCCTCTGCACATGGTAGTGGGACAGTGGGACAATGCACACAGTAATCCGTTTGGCAATTCTCTGTCACCATCAACTTTGCAAAGAAGTTCGGTTGATCGCCGGGGGGGGTCGCTTTGGCAGAATGTGCGCTGCTGGGAGACAGGGCTGTAGTTGTGTCTAGGCTTATACTAGAGTCAATAAGTTTTCCCAGTATTCGTAGGTAAAACTAGGTACCTCGGCTTATACTCGGGTCGGCTTATACTCGAGTATATACGGTAGTTCATCTTAATGTAAACTCCTTTTCTAGGTAATATAAAATATCCCATTAATTATATGTATGTATCCTATGTATGAAACGTTTGATTTTTGCCATATAGTAGATATGTTTATTTTTTAGATTAGGACATAGAGATTTAATGTGATATTTACACATTTCTAGAAATGATGATAATCATCAGAATCACTTCCAAAAGAGGCCTGTGGTTTTGGTGTTGTATCTTCCTGTGTTATTGGGGGGCTATGGCAGTCAGCCCTGCATTAATTCAGCAGTGCATTTAAAACTGGGTGGAATGCAACCTTTCAATAGGTTGGAGAATGTATTGCAGCCTACATCTCACCATCTTCGAAAAAATAAATGGTTATCATAAATAATCCTGCTAGTAAAAACTAGAGGTAGTAGAGGGATGGCCCAGGTGCTCCAGCCCCAGGCTCTCAGCTCAAGGTAGCGGATATATACCATGTAGCAACAAAACAATGAAGGGTATAGGGCACACTGGAAGCCATACCAGGTCAGACCAAAAAAAGGAAGAATACTTTATTAAATGATCATCTCAAGCCTTACGCATTTCGTAACACTTCTGCTGTGTGGTAAAATCTTCCAACATGCTCGGGCCAGTGAAACTCAACAGGACCAAGGCCCACTGGGTTATCTAGGATTTCCAATCACTCCTTGCCTTGGGCACATTCTAATGTGCCCAACATAAACTGAGCAAACTGAGTATTCTGAGAGACAACCTAGGTCTATCATAAATAATACACTGCTCAGATACAGAAAACATCTATATTAAAATAATAATATACAGGTATGGGATCCATTATCCGTAGAACAGTCTCCCATAGAGACTCCATTTTATCTTAATAATCCAAATTTTTATAAATGATTTCCTTTTACATATTATATAGTGATTTCCTAATAATTTAACAGTACATTGTTCTTCATACCAACTAAGACATCTGACACTTAGTCATAGGCGCCTATGATGAAATGCTTAAGGCTTGAGATGATTGTTTAATAAAGTATTGTTCCTTTTCAACTTTTTTGTCTGACCTGATATGACTTCCAGTGTGCCCCCTACCCTTCATTGTTTTGTTGCTACACGGTAGAGTCCTGCAGTGGGTCGGGTACCCGCGGGTTACCCACAAAAACCTGCGGTACCCTGCGGATTGCAGGTAGAAGTTCTGGGTGCGGTATAGATGCAGGCCGGCGGTTCTGCAGGTTTGCGGGTTAGGCCGCCGGTCTTCTCAATAGCGATTTTAACAATTTTTCTGATCACATCTACTTCCGATGATGTCAATCCCAGTTTACAATGACAGCACTTCCTGATTCTTGATGGTCAGAGGGTTGCGGATAAGGTACTTGAGGGTCAGGTAGCGGGTCCAATCATGTAAGAATGTGGTTGTGGATTGCAGGTCCGGGTTTCAAAAAATGGACCCGCGCAGGACTCTACTACACGGTCTGCATCCCACCATCCCCATCTGAACTTTGCTGACTAAACCAGCTTCTGTGCCGTTAGATCTTGGAGCCCTCTGATTACAGTAAGTGGTGGTGGAGTTGTGGGTGGTGGGGATTCTGGAATAAAATCAGCCAACATTTGGCATAGTTCTTAACATTAAAGGAACATGTTGGTATCATTGTCAGATATACAGTATTCATATGCATGTCGAACTTAGTGCACCAACAAGTATTATTAGTTCATAACCCAAAAAAAGAAAAACGAAGTTCCACAGATTAAGGAATTATTTTTTATATTGTTATTTGCTCTCTGAGGTTAAGTTATTACCCTTCCTATATTGGTTGTTTGTGCAACAAAATCCTCCTAATCCTTTCAACAAGTAGTCGGCAGTGGTATGTTTACATTCTAAATGAAAATGCAACAGCTTGTTCTGACCCAGGTATTGGCTTACTGTGTTATGAATAACAAATTCTTCAAGCCTTGTATAAAGTAGAATGTGTGCCTGCCTGCTTAGGGAGGTAATGCATGGCCTGACAAACTGAGAAAATAACCTAAGGGAAATGGGCTGGCGCACAACATGTTGACTCCAAATGGAAATTAATTATAGGAAATCTAACCTACAGTTTTAACTTGTTTGCCATTTTACTGATGACCTTAAAAGAACCAATGTTTATATATGTTTATTTGTTTCACAATTCAAAACTGGCCCTTTAAGGATATTTCAAAATGTCATACTGCATTTGTTGTTTTTCCAATGATGTCTACCTTCTGTATAATATCTTGAATATTCTTTATGTTTTGACTTTTACTTCGGGATCCATATGATCAGTAGTTGACCAACCAACAGTCATGTAAGAATACAGTGAATGCAATATCCCTATTACAATGTACATTATTGTGCGTTACTGTGTGACTATACACTTTCTAGCCACATTATGTTGGACATTGTGCACAGTTTCTGTGGACATAGTAGCTCTAGATGGCAATCATTCATCAGTGGAGGCTGATTAATGACTCTTTGGGGTATGCCCCAAGTCTTCTATTGGGAGAACCATAATACCAATTCTGTTCAGGCTGAAAAATACCTAACTCCATTTACTGTAATGAAGCTTGAGAATGGCACTGCGTGTCCTTTAATGTGTATGTTAATTATGTTATTAAGTAATACGTTAATATTATTTTATATAAAGATAAACTGATATTTTTCCAATGGCTTACAAGTATTTCTCATCCAACTAAAAGGACAATCTGCCCCCCTAAATGCTAATATGTAAAAACACAAGGTCTCCTGTACGTCCACAAGTTTTGAGGACATGAGTCCTGTAGCCCACTGATATCTATAAACATGACCTGCCTAAAGGGCTAAATGACAGTTGTTGTGTATTCTGCAAATCCCAAAAATGTACCATTATATATATATATATATATATATATATATATATATATATATATATATATATATATATATATATATATATATATACACGTTTCGGCTCGACTGCTGGAGCCGTCTTCAGGAACAAAAAAATCGTGCATACCACCAAACAAACTTAAAAACCCCCAGTTTATTTAAGTTTGTTTGGTGGTATGCACAATTTTTTTGTTCCTGAAGATGGCTCCAGCAGTCGAGCCGAAACGTTGAATAAAAGGTTTTCTATTTTTGTATAAAGACCTGTTGGTGCGGTTTTTCTCTCTTGCCTATGACTATTGACACATGTAACCAGCACACAGGCATTCCTTTTTTCGGTTATCCGTGTGCACTGTACTCAAATTTGCTATATATATATATATATATATATATATATATATATATATATATATATATATATATATATATATATATATATATATATATATATATATATATATATACTGTATATATATATATATATATATATATATATATATACACAGTATATATATATATATAATTCAGGATTGTTTTTGGGTGCAAAAACTAAATGATTCAAACGTAAAAAAGGTTTGTCCCTTGTTGGATAAATGTGATTCCTGGAGATGGTTACCTAGGTGTCTGGTATCAGCATTTGACTTTGCAGCATGATAAACAGGAAGTCACCCAAGCTAATCACCAGCAGAGCAACTTGAGAGAGGCTTCTCATTGGCTGGATCTGCTCCCACTGTTGCCGAGCAAAGTTAAATAACGAATACCCGAGGTGATTCTTGTTTCTCTCAGACTTGTTTATACCGAAAGTGAGACACTGAGACAAACATGCCAAGTTATTGTGTAACCCCCGCTCTTGGGGAAAGATTTCAGCGCTACAGAGCACATTCTTTTCTGGGAGAGACTTTTTCTCTCAACAAAAGCACAATGCTTTCTTTGTCTTTGGACAATGATATGATAATAATTATGTTTTCTTGGACTTGGAGGTTGTCCACACTATTTTGCACCTAGTCCAGGAAAATTATATTAAGACAATCATGTTGAAGGATTTCCAAAGTCATAGGGATAAGAAGGCGAGAAGAACTGGGTTTGTGTAGAGAGCCGGCATATTGATTTTGGGAACAGGGACACCCTCAAGATACATACAGCCCTTCTTCTATCATATAGTTATACATCAGTCCATTTATATAATGCTAATCCCAAAGCACTCACAGTAAGGGAATATCTATGATCTCTGCTTCACGTCATATTAAAAATCTGGTACAAGCAGCAAAGCACAGTGAGGGTGGTCACAATAAAGCCCTGTACTTACTGCTTGCCCTAACGTTCCATCGCACAGAGCACCTGCCAACACTCCCTAATCACGTGTCTAGCACCCCTATATATCCATCAACACCCACCAACACCCCTTATGAATACAGTACATCACTGCCCAATGCAGAGACTTGAGCCCATTCAGCAAAGTGCAGGGCCAGGTGCAAATGTGCAACACACATGGCAGTTTTTACTCATATTTTAAACTTTGCACCCTGCTCTGAGCTCTCTTCTTTATTGACACTTTATTTTTTAACATCAAGTTAAATCTTTTTGCCTTTATCATCATCTATTTATTTATACAGCACCAGAAAGTTACACAGAGTTTTCCATTGATTTATTATTTTTTTTAAAGTTTTTGTTAATCATTTGCCTTCTTGACTCTTTCCAGCTTTCAGATGGGGGGTCACTTTAAATTGGGCATCTAAAAAGACAAATGCTCTGTAAAGGTGGCCATACACGGGCAGATAAAGCTGCCGATATCGGTCGTTTGGACCGATTTGACAGCTTATCTGCCCGTGTATGGGGGCTTCCGACGGGTCATCCCGATCGATATCTGGCCACGATATCGATCGGGAAGGTTGGATTTCTACCCGACCGACCCGTCGGAGTCCCTTGGCGCATCGTAATTCGATCGTTCGGCCATACGGCCGAACGCTCGAATTACCCCGATATAGCCACGCAGTTTAGTGGCATATCGGGGAAAGATCCGCTCGTTTGGCGATGACGCCAAACTAGCGGATCTTTAAGTCGATGGCCACCTTAAGACTACAAATGTATTGTTATTGCTACTTTTTATGAGTTGTATTATCTTTCTATTCAGGCCCTCTCCTATTCATATTCCAGTCTCTTGTTCAAATCAATGCATGGTTGCTAGAATTATTTGGACCTCCAGATTGCTGACTGCATTTTGGAGAGCTGCTGAATAAAAAGCTAAATAACTCAAAAACCCCCAAGAATATTAAAACCAATTGCAAATTGTCTCAGAATATCACTCTCTACATCAGAGTAAAAGTTAATGTAAGGATGAACAACCCCTTTAAATATAATTAAACACTGCTTGTGCACTAACAGGAATATGCTTTGTTGCAGGTGTGGTTTTCTTGTAAGGACTCACCTGGCACAATTTGCAAAGCAAACAGCTCAGGTCAAAGTTTATCACGGTTGTATATACACACACACATGGATACAACATGTAAAACATGAAAGCTGTGTTCTGCTCCAAAGAAGGAATGAAAAAATCATGGACCAATGAACAGTATATGAAACATTCAGGTTAGGTATACAATCTATTATCCAGAATGCATGGGACCTAGAGTTTTCTGGATAAAGGATTTCTAATTTGAATCAGCATTCCCTACCTCAACTAAAAAAAACTTTTTAAGAAAAATTCAAATAGTATACTCTTAGGGGCAGATTTATCAAAAAAAAAGTTAAATTCGAATTTTGAGCTAATTTTAGTGTACTTTGACTAGGGAATAGTCCAAATTCGATTTCAAATTTGAAAAAAAAGTCAAAAATTAGAATATCAAAATGTATCATGTACGGTCTCTTTAAAAATTAGACCGACTATTCGCCATCTAAAACCTGCTCAATTGCTGTTTTAGCCTATGGGGGACCTCCTAGAGCCTATTTGGAGTCATTTGGTGGACTTTTTTAAAAAATACTTTGAATCAAAATAGATCGAATATGATCTGTATTCAATTTGAATGATCAAATTCAGCCTATTAACTCGAATTTAAAAAATTAGATTTTTTCTTTTTAATAAATTTCGGTTGGTCTTTTTTTATTAGAATTTCGAGTTGATAGGAGTTTAAAAAAACTCCCAACACCTTGAAATTTGACCCTTGATAAATCCACCCCTTATTGTCTCAAGACACACCATACTGTGTGTTACAGTTATGCTGCCCCTACCTTGGCAAGTGTCAGCTGAGACACTTGCCGTGCGAGACTGCTGTAAGTATTTGGCATGAGATACTCGCTAGGTTCTCTAGTAGTACTTACTCTCAGCATCCACTAATAGGCAATGGCCATGGACACAGCAAGACAACCATGATGGTTAGCCCTAGACAGGTACTTAATAGTACTTAGTTGTGGCTCTTAGGAAGCCTTGTTTAAAGTGTGTAAGATTGCAAAAAAAAAGCCAATAGTTGAGAGTTATTCCTGGCTTTTTAAAAGATAAATGAATTGACACACATATATTTATATTTATGCAGTGACTTTGTTTCTCTGCTACAATGGGTTCTTTCTGCACAAAAATGATCTGGCAAACATAATTTACTACTATGTAGGTTTACCAACTCTGTATAATGGCTAATGTGCGATTTAATATTAAATCCAGAAGAATTCCTTATTTAGAATTCAGCTATCACACACCCACACGCCACATTTGCAGCTCAAAAATACAGATTCCATGGTTATTTATGTCTGAATTAATAAACAGTTCAGCCTTTGAAACATTCCAATTATTTAAAAAATGTTTTTCTAGACAATTGTTTCTTCTGGAAATAAAAATGTTTATGTAAAGGTCCTCAAACCTTGACAGAACTTGTTGACATTGTATGTAAACCTATTATCAGGTTTATTGAAAGCTAAAGTCATAACATTGCATTCCAACCCCCCGGATACTATATACTGTATCTGGGCCCCACCACCACCCTGGCGATATAAAGGGGCCCACCCCCCTTTAATACTCCCATATAGCACCTTCTGAGCAACATTACTTAAGTTCATGGTTGTTCTATGGTTCTATATTTAATTGTATTTGTAATCCTTGATGCCTGCACATTTTAATAAATACAATAACATTAAAAAATATATTTAAGTAAAAAAAAAAAGAAAGAAATGGAATGGAATTAAAGCTAGGGAAGCACTCCTCTCTTTTTTCTTACTACTCCCATTTTTTTTAAAAAGAATGTGCCCAGCCAATCAGAATACAGGGTGCATCTTTAATGTCCATTGCCCATTGTGTGACATTGCAGATCTTTTGTCACTTTGCTGGCTACTAATAAATTGGATTAACACCCAACATCACTATTTTATATTATGCTGATCCTGTCGAGCTGGTACAGTCCTTCTCACTGCCACCATACTGTGCCAAGGAGCTAATGTACAAATGTTCGCTTTGTGTGTGTTCCTATCGTAGCAGCTGTAAATGGCTCTGCTGTTTCAGGGCCTGAATACAAAAGAAAATGAAAATTCCCCATTTAGCAGAACAGCCCAACACTGTTTTGACCCGTTGTGGTTTTATAACTGTACCTGCAACATTCAATATTTTTGACAGATTGCCGTGATGTCATTCTCCCAAAATAACTCTGGTTAGTAAGCAACTCTGGGTTTTGCTGACGAAACACCTAAACTATATTTAGGCCGTTATAAGAACATGACATTTGCAGTAGAACATATCACAGCACATCAGAAGAGTAAGGTAAAGCACAGTCACCCAGAAATATACCAGTACTCATACAGATCATGTTAACCATGAAAAAATATCTTGCAAACAGTTAGCATGTAGCTTACAATGCAAATTAACATTTATACAAACACTTATATAAGTATTAGCTCAATAACTGCATTGTACAAGGGTGATAATCAAAATTAACAAATAAATAAAGATGCACCAAATCCACTATTTTGGATTCTGTCGATATCCCGAATCTTGCGTAAAAGATTTGGTCGAATACCAAACCGAATCCAAATACTAATTTGCATATGCAAATTAGGGGTAGGCAGCGGAAACATTTTTTACTTCCTTGTTTTGTGACAAAAAGTCATGCAATTTTCCTCCCGCCATTAATTTGCATATCCGAACCTGCTGAAAAAGGCCGAATCCTGGCCGAATCCCAAACCGTATCCTGGATTCAATTCATCCCTAAAATAAAGTAACAGCTCAAAAATTATATATATTATATATATATATTATATATATATATATATATATATATATATATATATATATATATATATATATATATATATATATATTTATATATATATATATTCCTTCACACATTCATATCTGATAAAGGATCCATAGCAACTGAATGTAGACCAAACCAGCAGGGAACAAGCTGTGCTGACTGCATTCTGGATGTGACTGTGCAGCCCCAGCCCATGCTAGAGTCACCTTAAAGGTCAAATTAAGCAGATATTGTAAAGCTCAGAGCTGGTTAAGATACAAAGGCTGTGACTTCTCACTCAGGTGGCTCAATTAATATATCACATATCATGGTACCAAAAGGAAAAGGCACAAATATGTTGTGTTTCATTTTTGTGTTACTGGCTCAACATGCACTGCTTTAACCTGTGCAAGGGGTGTTTTTTGTAATGTATGTATGTATGTATGTATGTATATATATATATATATATATATATATATAAAAATGTCGTAAGTGCTTTAAAAGGTGTAAATACAACCAGGGGTATAATTATAATAAAATTTGAATCCCCTCCAACAGCAGTCATTTTTGAGCAGCACTACCACACTGAGAAAAAACACAAACTTGTCTCTTCTAAATTTCCCATAAAGTTACAGCATTTGGTATATGCTTATACAGGCTATGAGAAAAGAACCCTGCCTTTGTTGTCCCTGCTATGGGAATTCCATTTACTGTCTGATTTAAGATGGGAGCTGTCGAACCATGCTCCATTACTTACCAACCCATGTCCCCATCTGGCTTTTTGTTATGGGATTATATTTCACGTAAGCATTCACTGGTTTCTGCAGTTATTTGTAAAAAAAAAAAAAATCACATTTCCCAGGAGCAGTGATTATTAAATTATTAAATTATTAAATTATTGAGTTTCGCCTCCAGCAAATAAATTTGTGAAATTGCAGTGAATTTTCGCCAACATCAAAATTTTTCAACGATAGTGACAATTCCGATGCTGGTGACAATTCCGAGGTGCCAATTGACTTTAATTTGTGTCAAATTTTCACAGAATTTTTCACCGTTCTTGCGAAATTCGTGAATTTTTCTGCGAATCAAAATGAGAGAAATTTGCACATCTCTACCCAGGAGCTCAACTGTTTATGTATATAGCCAGGTAGTAATTTACATAGATTGTTCACATTCACATCTTGTCTGCCCCAATAAAGCTTCAAATCTAAGGTTCCTATCACATAGTCTCACAGACTAGACTCTGACAAACAGTTAAAACAATGTGATATTTTTGTGTTAGGGCTTCAACTGTTGCTATAAAATGGATAGATTAATGTGAGAACTGCATTTAACATAGGCTGTAAATCTATCTTCACCTCCATCAGAAAGATGTCATCTCCCTTCAGCCTAGAGCAGCAGCGTCAGCAGCAGAGTTGCACAACGTACAGGGAGGGGCCCCGGGGAAATAACGTTTATATCAAATTATTTATCAAATAGAATGTCACTATCACATGTGAGCTTTTTGTATTGCTAATGTGTTTCAAAATGGCAAAACAGCTTACCGTACGCAATATGTTGGCGCTATATAAATACATGTAAATAATAATAATAATAGTAATCTGCCCTTTTTTGCTCAAAGGGATCCTAAAAGGTATTTTTTATATGTTTTGTTGTTAGTTTATAGGTCATCAAATGCTCGGCCTGTTTGAAATATTTAATTTATTGCAGTGTAAATAACTGGGGATGTTTCAATCCTGTAGACTACCACTTTACCTTCACCGTTGACGTATTTATGTAATATTCTGTAAATCTAAAATGATGGCTACACAGTAGACAATATGAAACCTGAATGTCTCTGATCTAGCATAATCCAGTAAGAAGAGAAAGGGTCAGGCAAGCAGACAAATGGAGAATGTCTTGAGAATACCCACTGCTACAATGATTACATGCAGTTAAAATATAGCAGGTCTGGCCAATATGAAAAGTTGTCCCATGGCTGACAATTTATACTGCAAGCTGAAATTGAAAAAAACATCTGAGATCTACAGTGGAGTCATTTTTTTTTACCCTAGATAATTAACCAGTGTAAATGACTGTTCTGTACCATGAAAATAACACAATGGGCAGGGGAGATTGGTTCGCAAAGTGAATATATTTGCCCTGTGCATGGTTATATTTATAAAGCTGAATAAGAGGGTGCAAACAGAGTTGCGAATTTTTTTTTCACAATGCGAATGTCTATAGCAGCTTTTTAAATATGTCACAATTCACAAATTGCCAATATTTATGAGCACACTCTGCGACTCAATTACGCCACAACTTTGGTGGCGGATAAAATATTCGCAAAACAGTTTCGCAAACTGCGAATTTAAGTTACTGTCAATGCTATTTTCGCGCACAACAACCTTGGACATTGGATGCGCTCGCGCTCGCGCAAACTCCCGTCTCATTTTATCCATATCATTCAAATTTTTAAAAATGATTTACTTATCTCTATAAAACAGTACCTTGTCCTTGAGCTAAACAAAGAAATAATTAATCCTTATTGGAGACAAAACAAGCCTGTCAGGTTTGTTTAATGTTTAAATTTTTTTTTAGTACACCTAAGGTATGGTGATCCAAATTACAGAAAGATCCATTATCTGGAAAACCTCATGTCCCAAGCATTCTGGATAACAGGTCCCATGCCTGTGCTACACAAATATTGTATGCTCCCTGTTCAGTGGCTCAGAAAAAAACAACAAGTATCTGCATGGGAAGAACACAGAGAGATTGATATACAGGGGCACATTTACTTAGCGTCGAATATCGAGAGTTAATTAACCCTCGATATTCGACCATCAAAGTAAAATCATTGGACTTCGAATATCGAAGTCGAAGGATTTACCGCATTTCCTACGATCAAAGGAAAAATCGTTCGATCGAAGGATTTTAATCCATCGATCGAACGAAATTCC